>NC_141036.1:55282500-55387500 GCF_052040795.2 Danio rerio
CTTTAACAATTGATAGAAGACTTCAATTATAAATGTCATTTTAAAACCATTTTACACTCTCCACTATCCTTCATACAACTAAATTTTACTAACAGTTGCAACCAGAATTATTAAACCCTCTGATTTATTAGCCCACCTGTTTTTTTTTTTTTATTGTACAGTCAAACTATTTCACACATACAGTTGCAATCAGCATTATTAGCCCCCCTTTGATTTTTATTTTTTTTTTATATTTAAGAACATTTTCACAGTATGTCTGGTTATATTTTTTCTTCTGGGGAAATTCTTGTTTGTTTTATTTAGGCTAGAATAAAAGCAGTTTTTTTAAGCCATTTTAAGGTCAAAATTATTAGCCCTTTTAAGTTATAATTCTTTTCTATTGTCTACAGAACAAACTATCATTATACAATAACTTGCCTAATTACCCTGACCTGCCTAGTTAACCTAAATAACTTGGTTAAGCCCTTAAATGTCACTTTAAGCTGTATAGAAGTGTCTTGAAAAATGTCTAGTCTAATATTATTTACTGTCATCATGGCATAGATAAAATAAATCAGTTATTAGAGATGAGTTATTAAAACTAATATGTTAAGAAATGTGTTCAAAACAATCTCTCCATTAAACAGAAATTGGGGAAAAAAATAAACAGGGAGGTTAATAATTCAGGGGGTTTAATCATTCTGATTGCAACTGCACATCTAACAATAAAATGATTGAGATTTGCAAAATACTTAATATAATAGAAGAACGATTATTGCCAGGGTAGAAAAAAAAATCACTTATAAACATTTATATAATCTGACTGGAAAACAAAAGAAAAAAACTGATTTCTGACAATACATGGTAAAAAATAATACAAATACATTTTGTCTCTTAATTAATACGAGTGCATAAAAAGGCATGCACTACAATTATGAAAAAAAATAGCAACTGCTGTTTAAAAATAGCTGCATGAATAAAAGCATTTATTTCAAATCAACAACCCGCAATTCTGAAAAATGCTGAAAAAGAGCGTGTAGTGTGCGAGTAGATGATCTGCAATACTTTTGTGAAAGTATGAGTGCATTATTTTTGGAGTTCATTGACTTGAACATAGAGTACTGGAAAAAAAAAAAAAAAAAAAGCATGACAGATCTCGTTCCCAAGAGAATGATCATTTTGCTTTGGGTTGAATTGTGGGAAACTGCTGGGCACAAAGGGCATTTTTACGGTCCTGCAGAAATCTTGCTCTGTACTCAATACTGTGAATTCCTCTGACAGACTTTTATTATTAGAGCATATCCTGTCTCAGATGACGGTGATGTTATTTGTGTCGCTCTGCTCTTTTCAAAGGAGTTTCAGCATGTGTGAATTACTCGGAAATGACGTGTCTGAAAAGCGCAGCGCCCGATAAGAGAAGAAATGCACTCTGGATGAATTGTGGAGCTGTCTAGTTAGGGAAATGATGATGTTGTACAGCATCATTTAACAATTCAGTGGTACGAGAGACTGATGTGTGTGTTGTGGCGTTTAATGACTCTGGGCTTTTGTTCTGTCAGTCTATGTGCTGCGTATGAACTATTGGGTGACGATGGATATAAACTTACACATACATCAAAAAAGAAAGAACGAAAAAAAAGCACACACTCCAATTTCCTGTGACCAAGTTGAGGCACTTCAACATGTGTTGTTCTCAAATTAGAACGATTCTGGTAAAGCAAGAACTACATATCACACTCTATAAGTACATATACAATCTATTAGTCATTCATTCTGCTTCAGCTTAGTCTCCCATTTATCAGAGGTTACCACAGTGGAATGATTCACCAATTATTCCAGCATGTGTTTTACGCAGCGGATGCTCTTCCAGCCGCAACCCAATACCCATACACTCTGGAATTCACACAATTGACCAATTTTGTTTTCTCAACTCACCTATAGCGCATGTGTTTGGGGAAAAACTGGGGGAAAACTGTGGGGGAAACCGGTGCACCTGGAGGAAACTCACACCAATACGGGGAGAACATTGCAAACTCCACACAAAAAAGCCAACTGGCCCAGCCCGGGCTGAAACCAGCGACCTTCTTGCTGTGAGACGACAGTACTTACCACTGAGCCATTGTGCAGCCCCAAAATCTATCATATAAAAAAAACAAGTAGAAGTACAATTTATAAAGTCAAAGAGGAACAAAATAGGTTGAAAGACTATATAGGGTTTTCCAGCATGTGGGTTCAAGTTTTTATTTTACGAAAAGACAAAAGTTTAGAAAATGCACAAAATGGCTTATTTGTATAATAAATAAGTTTGGATATTAAAAAAATAAAAGCACTTGATATTGTTTGATGATTTTGTATTTTATTTTAAATCTAATAAATATAGTAAACAAAATATGACTTTAGATTTACAAGAAATTCAACTGTACATTTGAAGTCAGAATTATTAGCCCCCTGAATTATTAGCACCCCTGTTTATTTTTCCCCAGTTTCTGTTTAACAGAGAGAAGGTTTTTTCAACACATTTCTAAACATAATAGTTTTAATAACTCATCTGTAATAACTGATTTATTTTATCTTTGCCATGATGACAGTAAATTATTTTACTAGATATTTTCCAAGACACTTCAATACAGCTTAACATGACATTTAAAGGCTTAACTAGGTTAATTAGGGTAACTATGCAGGTTAGGGTAATTAGGCAAGTTATTGTATAATCATGGTTTGTTCTGTAGACTATCAGGAAAAAAAATAGCTTAAAGGGGCTAATAACTGTCCATAAAATAGCTTTTAAAAAAATGTAAAACTGCTTTTATATAAAAACAAATAAGATTTTTTTTTGTTAAAAGTCATTTGGAAATTTTAAAAAGAATATAAAAACCATAGAGGGGCTAACAATTCTGACTTCAACTGTATGTCTAAAAGTCAAGTCAATAGTGCATAATTAAATCACGTGTATTAAATTTTTCTCAGTTTAACACCTTGAATTTCACAGATACAGTGAAGGGAAAAAAATGAAGCCCTCCGGTGAAGTTTTAATTCCTTACAAAATAAAAAATAATGTAAATCCCAAATGCTGTTTTATGGAGAGAATTTGTCTTTGACACATTTTTAAACATTATAGTTTTTTAAATTTCTAATAACTAGTTAATTTTGTCTTGGCCATGATAACGGTCCATAGTATTTTACTAGATATTTTGTAAAATACTAGTATTCAGCTAAATAGGTAAGTCATAGGACAAAAGTATTTTAAACATAAATAAAAATTCTCAAAATAAAAAATAAAAATGAAAAAACAACACCCAAAAACGGAAAAAATACAGCAGAAAAAAAACCCACTATAAATACCTAAATAAATAAATGTATTTACTTATTAATAAGCTTTGTGACTCATAAAAATAAAAAACATAAATACATAAAATGTAAATGTGGCGAGGGGGCGTGGCCGAGAGCCGTGGGAACGGGGTGACGCCACCACGTAAGTGGATACATTTCAGAGGCGAGGGCATCTGGACAATGCGTCCCTCCTTCTCCCGGGCTTCGGCACCACTGTAATGAGGTTCACAGCCCTTTGGCCGCCGGGAAGAAGGAGGCGGAGAACCGACGCAGTTTTAAAATGTTTTATTAATAACAGTGATGGCAGCTCCTCATGGAGGCTGCCGTCTAAACCAAAACAAACGGACGGCAGCTCCTCACGGAGAGTGCCGTCAAACTGAAAGCAAAAGTAAAATATGTCCGGGCCCGGTCCTCTCTTGGCTTCCTCTGCCATCGGTCCTCCTTTTATGGTCCAGAGCTCCTTCCGTGGGATCCGAGGCAGGTGCGCACCGCAGGTGTATCCACTTACGCGGTGGCGTCACCCCGCTCCCACGGCTCTCGGCCACGCCCCCACGCCACAGTAAACAAACCCTTTAACGGGTATTGTAACCACCTGGTTGACCTTTTATAGGTTATCATTATTATTTTAATTGCTTATTACTAAATTTATATTACTAAAAAATTCTCTGTTCTCTGTGATAAATTCTGTGATATAATATAATATAATATAATATAATATAATATAATATAATATAATATAATATGATATAATATATAATATATTGAGATATAACTGAGATAGATGACTTAGAGAGAAAATGAAGCACTCAGTCAAGTTTACATTATTTTGTACATTGGATTTACTTTAATATACTTTATAGTTTAATTTCACTTTAATTAATTATTATTATTAATATAACAATTTAGAAGATAACAGCATGTTTTACTTTAGCTTTTAGACCTAGGGCACCACCATCTTGGAACATCGCAGTGTTTGACGTCACAGAGTTGGTTCCGTTCCCTCAGCTCAACAGATACAGTTGAAGTAATGGACTGAACATGGATACTGTAAAGCCTAATTTAACCCAATGCATGAAGTTGTGGATGTGGAGCTGCTGCAAACACAAGCATCAGATGTGTGTCTAATATAAAAATATAGATTTATTCTATTTTTCCTTTTTTCCCTTTTAATCACAGATCATTTGATGCGCTTTGGTCCACTCTCTGTATTATGCTGCCTGAATGGGTTTCGACCATGGTTTCAACAAGGTCCTGTGCTTACGTAATGGGGGCAGGTACTTTCACTTTTCACTTTCATTTTTCTCTGCCCGTGTTCAAACCAAACTAAGATCGGCGCGATTTTTCACATGGCAGGTTTTTACATCCTTCATTTATGTTGAGAGATCGAATTGATCGACTTCAAGAGGGAATATGTCTTGACATAATCAGCAGAGACGTCACTTAGTATAGCGTGAGTCATGTATCATTGTATTATTCATTGTTAATTCCCTCGTCAGGTAGCGCTGAAGCAGTGTAGGAGTGGACCACAGCTCATCAAACGAAAAGTATTAACAAAAAAAAAAACTCGAGACACTTGTCTCTTGTATCTGTTGATTATACACCAGCTCTCACATTCACAACTTCATACATAGGGTTAAATTAGACCAGTCTTCGTGTTCAGTCCATTACTACCATGGTTGAAACCCAGACAGGCAGTATAATACAGAGTGTGGACCTAAGCGCATTAAATGATCGGTAATTAAAAGGGAAGAATAGAATAAATATATATTTTTAGATTAGATGCATATATCCTGCTTGTATTTGCAGCAGCTCCACGTCCAGAACATTGGGTTAAATTAGGCTTTACAGTCTCCATGTTCAGTCCTTTATTTCAACTGTATCTGTTCAGCTGAGGGAACGGAACCAACTCTGTGACGGCAGACACATTCCAAGATGGTGGTGCCCTAGATCTAAAAACTACAGTAAAACATGCCATTTTCTTCTAAATGGTTACATTAAATCGAGTGTGTTTATATATTTTCATGAATAAAATGTACAAAATAATGTAAACTTGACTGAGTGCTTCATTTTCCCTTTAAATAACTTTTTTTGCAAAGACTTCTGATTGATTGGGATGATTTTATAGGGGAGTGAAATATTAATGTATTTTTATGTAAATTATTATATACATATATATACAAAATACAGTCATAAACACAGTGAAGCAAATATTAAAGTGAAATAAACCGTGATTCACGGTTTTCTGCAGAGAGTCTAACAATATTCGGTCACAAATTGAATAATCAAATGTAAATTAATAATGCCTCATGTTCATCAGATAAATCGGTTAATAAAATGAATCTTTATTAAACTTCTTTATACTCTATTATAATGCTTTGAACTCTCTTGAAAACACATGCACATGATTAACTTTCTCTCTATTATGCCTAAATTCTGCAGTCTCCATAAATCTTATGTGTTTTGACCTGTGGTTCCTGGTCATCTACAGTATAATCCCAACTCAACATCGCATATGTTGCGTTGACTGTTGTGGACGCACACATTGAGATATCTATGCTCAAACGATATATTGTGCAACCCTACTATGCATTGTCAATTGCGTTGCTGTACAGTCATAAAAGGGCACTTGACTGACATATGCAGTTTCAAACTTTTTTTAACAAAAAAAAAAGACTTTTATTTTGTAATGCCTCTGAGGCGAGAGCGAAACAACTTCAGTAATTATTTATAAGCGAGCTTCAAACAAACCGAGGTAAATCAGCCACAAAAAAACAGAGATGTGTTCCTTTTGGAGTTTCGCCTGCGTTCAATTAATGCAACAGCCCCACCCAAAGCTGGTGAATTAGCCCTATTCATCTCCGTTAAAGCGTTGAGAGGTGATGCTTCACTTTAACTGCACCACACCATGGTTCATTTTCTTGCTAATCAGCATTTAGTGCTGTGAAAATCCAGGTGTGAGACTACTGTTGCAAGTTAAATCTGTTCCAAGTTTGAGACTTTTTTTTTCCCCTCTGAAATCAACCATTAATTAGTCACAAACATTTCTCCTCCGTTTCTAATTGGCTTGTATTTGTCAAGATACAGTTAAAGAGAACGTTTAATTAATTAAACATGAAAGTCACACCTTTCTGAGTGTTGGAGAATACAGATGTAACAGATTATTTTTTTTTCCCTCCAAAAAATCCAGCGCCACCATCAGATTTGCTCAACTCTTTATCACGTTAATTAGCACCTCAATCCTGTCCTTTTTGCAAATGAGGCTAGGTGAGAGGTGCGGGTATAATGGCTTAAAATGCACAGAGCTAACGAGTTATTCATCCCTCCACAGCTGTTCCATCCATTCAAACACTTAAAACCATTTTTGCGCCTTTATCTTTATTTGTTTTTCAGTGCTTTTTTTTTTTGATGGCTAGCTAGGTGTAAGCTGCGTGCGGTTGGTCTAGCTATGTACTGTTTTGCTCGGTCTCGCTACGGCTAAAGTAGATCCAGGTGGAAATTATATTCATTGATAGTTTAAAACAAGCAGGTGCGAGATGTCCAACTCGAAGTGTTATTTCGCTTGTCGCATTAGCAGAAACGAAGTGACAGAAAGGACTGCTAGGCTTTAAATGTTATCAGCGAATTACCCACAATGCACCTACCGTACCACAAACACCTCTGCAAATGATTTTTGTTAAATTAAGCGTTGTCAAAAGGATTTTAGACAACTATAAAACATTTCACTCACGATCAGAGGAAATCAAAGTGAAATTGTGTCCATTAACCCACTGGTTTTGCTTCATTTCACATTAAACAACACGTTGCAGCTTAACATAGTGCACAAAAACCTCTAACAAAAAAAAAAGATCTCATGCTAGTTCATAAAAACAAAACATTCATGCACAAACAACTGCAAATGGCAAAACTAAAGGGTCATTTTCCTGAAAAGTTTAATAGATCTCCTTGAAGTAAAGCAGAGCCGTGCATTAAAGGGATAGTTTGCCCCCACAAAATGCATTTACTCACCTATATGAGTTTCTGTCTTCTGCTGAACACTGTAATCAATGCTGGATTATACACAATTTGTTTATGTTGTGGCAACACAAGTCAATTAAGTTAGCTTAGGCCCTATCCCAATTCAACCCTTATCCCTCGTTTTGCGCGTGCACGCCAAGGGGTAGGGGTGTCAAAATTCTGTTTCGTTTGAAGGCATAGGGCTAAGGGGAAGGGGTGAATAGTCCTTTGAACGAAGATTGTTCAGGACCACACTTGAAACCAAGGGGTAAGACAATTTCCCAGAACACACCTGCCACAAATGCAGTATTGTGGAACCCGAAAGTGATGAAATCCAGAAATTATTATTATTTTTTTTTTTATTATTACAATTTTTTACGACAAACAAACATATGTTTTAATATATTCATGACTGCGTTCATGTTTTACCATCATGCTTTATTAAAAAAAAAAAAAAAAAAAAAAAACTCTAAATTTTGCAATCTATAATTCCTATTAATAACTCCTGTACAGCAGTCCCACAGCATTCTGACACTCGAATACCCTGTCAGTAATATCTAGTTGCTGTCAATTGGCATTTTACAGAGTTTGCTATAATTTAAATGTTGTTTTTGGTGTGTTTACATTGATGAATATGGAGACTATGTAAATACACAGTACAGTTATGATCTTATTGCTACATTAGATCGTTATGATAACATGATATTAGTGATTTCCTGAAGATAAATACCAATAAAAAAACACAACTGCAATAACTACAGCAGTCACGATCGTCTGATCTCACATGAAGCATCAGACCGCGAGGACATTTCACATTAAACAACGAGCTGCAACTCAACACAGTGCACAAAAACCTCTAACAAAAACTGATACCAGCTTATAAAAACTAAATATTCTTGCACAAACTACTGCAAAATGGCATTATTAAAGGACACATTTCTTACAAAGTCTATTAGACCTTCTTAAAGTAAAGCAGATCTGTGCATTAAAGGGATAGTTCACACAAAATATTACATTTACTCACTATTAGCTCACCCTTTGTTTCTTTCAAACCTTTTTGAGTTTGTCTTATGTTTAACATGGTAAAAAATGCTGGGGTCCACAAAATTCCTTCATCGTGTCCCAACACAAATCAATTAAGTTACCTTAATCGTTTTTACAAATTTCAATGGATTGAACATAAATCAATTAAGGAAAAAATTAAGAATTCTGTTGTTTCGAGTTATTCAAAATAAGAAGTTTGAACAAGCAACAAAAAAATAAAAACTTTGAGTAAGGACAGATACTTTGAAGAAAGCTGTTACCATTGACTTCTATAGCAAGAAATACTAATACTATGGAAGTCAATGGTTACAGGTTGTCAGCATTCTTTAAAAAAAACAAAAACTCAAAAAGAAACTCAAGGATTGAAACATTACAAATTTACATTATACTTTTTAAGATAAGTGGTTCCAAACAATTATATGGGCTGAATTTAACCAAACAAATTGAGTTAACGACTACCAAATTTAATTTGTTTGTTCAAATTCAGCCCAGACAGCAGGTAACATAAGTCCTGAACACGTCAGGTTTTTTTTTTCCTCTGGGAATAATATTTCTAAATCAGCTGTTTACATGGAATTGAAAAAAAAAAAAAAAACATTGTAAAGACCCAAACAATACAAACATAAAACAAAACGAAAAGTTTGTTCTATGCAATACCACTGAAACGACACAAGGAAAAAGTGCTGAACTACTGAAATGTATTTAATACATAAAAGGCTTTTTTGTATGTGATGGCAGCCTAAAGATGCCTCTCATGTGGAGAATGAAGTCATATGCATTACTCAGATGTGAGCTTTTTATAGACTTCACCAGAGTGTAAAAATCTTGATGATTCTGTGGGTGTCGTCTATCAAATCTGAGTTTTTTTTTTTTTTTTTGGATTCAAGTCAGGTGATTGGCTGGGCCATTCTACAGCTTGATTTTCTTTCTCTGAAAGTACTTGAGAGTTTCCTTGGCTGTGTTTTGGATCATTGTCCTGCAGAAATGTCCACCCTGGTTTTATCATCCTGATAAAGTAGATGTTGAACTGAAGCAGCTGATATTTATTTACACTGAGAAAGTGTAGGGTTGCAGAAGAACTACTGAGAGATTTCAGCTGCTGTCTGAGCTTTCCCTGCCTTTCTACACCTCCCTTTCTTCATGTGTTCAATACTTTGCATTTTATTACACTTAACTTCTTATGTTAACTAATTAGATTTGTTTCTTTGCATAAAGAAATACGTTTTCAATGCTTATTTTCCCGTTGTAAATCATTTGCAACCCCTTAAAAACATTTAGTAAATCAAATGAATTTTTTTTTTCAGTGTAAAGTGTGATGAACAATTAAATGATGACAAAGTTATCAGTTTTGTGTGAACTATCCCTTTAATGTGCAAGCAAACTGTAGGTCAGAACAGCGCTGACCGACATTATATTGCATAACACTGAGATGAAGTCATGGCGATTCGTGATCTAACTGTGAGGAGGTGCTGCTGTTTTGGTCACCGCATAAGTGGAGCCATCAGTGTGAGTGGTTGCCAATGAGTGGTGTTGCTCATCCATGAGTTATTGCTTTAAAATGAATGCAGGTAGACAGGCTTCGAAAAAAGGAAAATAGGTTCAATTAGTACTTCAAATAATAAGAGGCCACTTCAGCTAAATTTCCTGAAAATGAATAAGTGGACACCTAGTGAGTAAATGGCTATGGTTGTGTTGTTCAGAGTATTTTACCCCGCCTGAACAGTCACTGCTGAGAATTATTTTTTTTTTTTAATAAAATGATAATATTACAAACTAGCCAATGAACCAGTGTTTGATTTCAGTGTACACTGGTTGCATAAAGCACTTGAAATCAAGAATGCTGTAACTATTTAAAATACAACTTTAAACAGCATTGATATTTAAGACATTTCTAAAAGTAGACAAGTTTGTTTCTACAAAAGTGAGCTAAATTATTTTACTTAAACTGCAAAACACAAAATCTACTAGACATTAAAGAGGACCTGTTATGCAAACATCACTTTTATAATGGGTTTAACAGAGTTGTGTGGCAACAATGTATAAATATATAGTTGCTCTGCAATAACACTTCCGAAACGCTAGTTGGCAGTGAGGTGTTTATGTTCCTCTGTGTCGAGTTTCTTCGCTAATGTTTTGTTTTTTCTGAACGCTTCCTTAATGTACAAGTAGAGCTGCACGATTCTGGCTAAAATGAGAATCGTATTTTTTTGCTCAAAATAAAGATCACGATTCTCTCACGGTTCTGTAGATGTAAAATAAAACTTAATGGGAGATTGTATTTTCTCAAACATATGGTAAAACAACAATATTAATGTGTAGGTCTACTGGTTTCTATAAATAACTCTATTTTACTTATAATAATTCTGATTGTGAATTATGTTTGAGAAACATGCTTGCAATCTGTTATTGCCAACATTATTAGACTATTTAATTCACTGGTAAAATCAACATTAATGGCTAGAGTAGTTATACTGACACTGTAAACATTCATTTTCATGCACAGCTGTGTGTTCGCTATGAAAGAAAAAACATATCAAATACTTGTCGTAGTCATAACTCTAAAATGCGATTTGATTATTTAAATGATGTGCACGCTTTCGATTTCCTTTTCACTGCTAAGTGCTGTTCATACTTCGCACGTGGCTCTTAAACGATCACTCTGTGCCACAAACTGAACATTATTTACAACTTTATTACCTGTTACTCACAGCATACGCAGGCTCAGTTCACTAAAGTAGATGCGTGCGCGTCTATCATTAAGTAGGGCGCATGCCCGCACAGTCAGCAGCTCACGTCACGTGTGATTTCCCGGCCTTGAATACATCATTATATGAAGACAAAAATAAAATTTTTGGGTAAATTATATCTAATAAATACAGCATGTGACTCTTTTAACATCATTTGGAGGTGTCCATGTCGCTGAGCAACCTGTGTGAAACAATGAAAAGACTCGTGCAGCCGCCTTTGCTTCTCTCCTGAACTTGAAAATATGATTGGCAGAATTGTAGATATACTGGATTAGGATCGTCTAGGGGGTCGAATCGAAATTGCGATCTTTTTTCGATTAATTGTGCAGCTCTATGTACAAGTGGTTCAAACTTGTTCATTTTGAGGCAGGAACCGGCGGACGTGAAACAACTTCAACCATGAGGTAAACACAAAACAAAACTTTCCATCCGGAGCTCTTTCACGGGACTCCACGCTTGAATTAAAATATTTGTTCCATCAGGCTCGCGCGGTTCTCGGTCCTGCCCACATTTGTTAGTGCTACCAAGCCGACCAATCACAGAGCTTGCGACGTGTAGTTAAATTTTTTTGAGAGGTGCACGTCATTGTCACCGACGGCCACAGGCTGCACCGTAGCATACGCGTGCACTTGACGCAGAAGTATAAATCAGCCTTAAAGCCTTACTCCTAAACTACATAAAAAATGTAAAGAAAAAAAAATATTTAAAAAATTAATTGTGAAATTTTGCAGAAATAGATTTATTTACATTTATTTTACAGTGTGAACAACAATAAATGTGATATTAACCTTAGCAAACGACTGTTTGCACACAAAGCAGCAAAAATTACATGCCACTACATAAACAGTGGCATTGGAATGGACCGCAGTTTGCATTTGCTTATTTTGTGCGACACCTTTAAACTTGTTCTACAGAAAAGAGCAGACAGTCTAGTGTTTCTCAGAGATAAAAGACACAACTGGGGACGCTGTAAAGCTGCGCTCCTGGCACTATACCATACGGTTGCTTGGCAACATCTCAATTTAGCCGCAAAGTGGAGGTGTTTGAGATCGTCACTGATAAATATTGAGCATGATGATATCTTGATCTGCACCGACCTGCTTTGTAGAGGGTCATCAGCGCTTTGTTCGGATCTGAATCTATTGCATAGGTTTACAACAGGGTAAAATGGTGCCTTGCTGCACAATTACACCGTTAAATTTGATTATTTTTGTAAGGCGCCGAGTTTGGGGCGGGTTAATTGAGCTGAGCAATGCTTGTTCAGTGCAGAGACCACAGGCTTGGAAGTATCTGATCAAGAGACTACAGATCTAATTAGTCATCAGGCCACAGACCTAAATCTGATTGGACCTCCCGATTCCACCTGAATCTGATTAACTTTACACTCCTCGGCTGTGTTCGGAGTGGAATACCAGCAGAAAGTCTGCTGCATTCTGTGCAATATGTTCTTTGTGCTGTCTAATAATAGGAAAAAAGTAACATGCAGAAACAAAACAACACTGCGTTTAACAGAAAAGCCAGAACAAACAAAGAGCAAATAAAATGATGACAAATAGCACTATTGGTTGCCAACAAAAGCTCATTTTAAAGTATATACAGTGCTTAAATGTACTCATTCATACGCAATTATTTTTCTGACTTCATTTAGAACTATTTAGGGCAAATATTTGATTAGGAATGTGCATAAATAAAAAGATTAATGAAATATAAAACTTCAAAAAACTAAAAAATATTGCAAAGTAAAATGCTAAATGTATAGTAAACAAAGTATTTTCAGGTTTGCAACTTTCTCATGCTGCTGCTCACGTTTTTGCCTGCATGTTTCTGCAGAATTTTGCAACAGAAATAAGTATGCACATTTTTTTCTTTTTTTGCAGCATATATACTGAGCTAAGCGTGCACATTTTTATTTATTTTTTTTTTTTTTTTGCATGCATGCATGCATGCATACAGTGCATCTGGAGAGTATTCATAGCGTTTATGTTACAGCCTTATTCCTAAATGCATTAAAAATGTATTTATTTCCTCAAAATTCTATACACAATACTCAATAATGACAATGTGAAATTTTTTTCTCAATTGTTGCAAATTTATTAAAAATAAAAATACCTAAATAAATCACATGTACAGAAGTATTCATAGCCTTTGCCCAATAATTTGTTGATGCACCTTTGACAGCAAGTACAGCCTAAAGTCTATTTGAATATGATGCCACAAGCATGGCACACCTGTCTTTGGGAATTTTTGTCCATTCCTCTTTGCAGTACCTCTCAAGCTCAGGTTGGATGAGAAGCAACAGTGTACAGCCATTTTTAGATCTCTCCAGAGATGTTCAATAGGATTTCGATCTGGGCTCTGGCTGGGCCAATGTCTCTGTACATTGCTGCATTCATCTCTATCCTGACTAGTCTTCCAGTTCCTGCTGCTGAAAAACATCCTCACAGCATGATGCTGCCACCACCATGCTTCACTGTAGGGATGGTATTAGCCTGGTGATGAGCGGTGCCTGGTTTTCTCCAAACGTAACGCCTGGCATTCACTCCAAAGAGTTTAATTTTAGTCTCATCAGACCAGAGAATTTTGTTTCTTATAGTCTGAGAGTCCTTGAGATGCCTTTTGGCTAATTCCAGGAGGGGAGTGGCTTCCGCCTGGCCACTCTACCATACAGGCCTGATTAGCGGGTTGCTGCACAGATGATTGTTCTTCTGTAAGGTTCTCCTCTCTCCACAGAAGAACAGTGGAGCTCAGGCAGAGTGACCATAGGGTTATTGGTCACCTCCCAGACTAAGGCCCTTCTCCCTCTATCACCCAGCTTGGCTGGCTGGCCAGCTCTAAGAAGAGTCCTGGCGGTTCCAAACATCTTCCACTTACGGATGATGGAGGCCGCTGTGCTCATTGGAACTTTCAGAGCAGCAGAGATTTTTCTGTAACCTTCCTCAGACTTGTGCCCTGAGACAATCCTGTCTCAGAGGTCTACAGACAATTCCTTTGTCTTCATGCTTGGTTTGTGCTTTGACATGCACTATCAACCCTGGAAAAGGCTGTGAATACTGATGTACAGTACATGTGATTTTTCAGGTTTTTATTTTTAATAAATTTGCAACAATTTCAAAAAAAATCTTTTTTTCTCACATTGTCATTGTGTTTAGAATTTTGAGTATATTGTATGTGCCAAATAGAATGTCTATCATGCCATATTATAGTCAATCATTGTGGGGTCACGAAATACAATATTTACAATAACACTTTTTAATGAAATTCAATTCTGAAAACTGGACAGTTTCAATTTACTACATCTTTGTTAAGCTGCTTTGACACAATCTATGCATTGTAAAAGTGCTATGAAAATAAAGATGAATTGAATTAAACTGAAATGCAATCTTGCACTTCACCATGGGGATACAGACAGAAACAAGAACAGCAGCATGGTAAGAAAGTTTCAAGCTTGAAAGTACAACACATTGTCATTATAGGGTATTGTGTGTAAAATTGAGGACAAATGAATTTAATCCTTTTTGGAAAAAGGCTGTAGCATAAAAAAAAAATGTGGAAAAAGTGAAACGCTATGAACACTTTCCGGATGATATATATACTGAGCTTTTATGCATGCACGCAAAAAAGTGCACGCTTAGCTCAATATACATGCAGCAGACATAGTACAAGTAGTTTGCATGCAGTTCCTGAGAATCTAGCTCATGGCAGGTGAGCTCAGATTCTGGCCGCTGAATAAGGCTTGCTGTCCAGCCCGTCTCTGCCCTCTTGCCTCTTCAGATGTCTGCTCAGAGGAGCCTCGCTTGCTTTGAATCTATCAGACTGTTTGGACTGGATGGCTCTCATGGTTTTATCAGGCCATCCAGCTGTGCTGAGAGCCGCTGCTGTTCGCTTGTTCAACACATCTCTCCTATTTACAACAGCAACACGTACAAACCAGACTCGCTTTCTCTGCACTGCCCTTCCAAAATAAATCAATAAAGAAATAAAAAAATGTAATATTACAGCTGGTGTGGGCTGCGTCTGAATGTCTGTTATCAGAAAATCACTGCAAAAGGCTCACTGTAAATCTGATGGCAAAGCCTACATTTTTTTTAGGGCTGCACCATATTGGAAAAATTAAATATTGTGATTTGCTACAATATATATTGCGATATAAATATAAGTTCACTAGATGCTCTGTTCAGAAAGAATTCATGTATTTAGATTGACTAGGTTGATCAAGTTTTTTGATGCATTCCATCTGCTTTAAAATATAATCAATTAGATAGTCTAACGGTATTGAAATACAAAAATTAAACAATCAAATGTAAATTACATGCTTATCATTGTATAAAGCATTTTTATACAATAATATACATTAACATTTAATTCTGTCTTTAATCTTTATAATTTGTATTTTAATTACAAAACATCTAATCCTGTGATGTGACTATTGCTGATACACACACTGCAATATCGATGCTCAAACCATATCGTTCAGCCCTTGTCCTGAACATGTTTTGTTGCACGTTTCAGATGACAAATCCACTAGAGGGCGCTGTCTGTTTTTTTTTTTGCGAATCTGAAATATGTTATTTAGGATACATTTTGGTGTACACTTCCACGAGAAGGCAGAGAAGCAAGCATAAGAGCAAAAAAAAAAGTGCATTACGACCACATCGTTTACCTTGATTTTACACTGCTTTTATCTCGTGCATCACCAAACTCGAACCAGAGAGCTCTGCATTACAATTACAAAACTGCTAAATGGGTCAACCAAGCAAACTGGACATGCCAGTCAAATTGTCCATATAGAAATAGACAGGTGAAGCAAAGGTATTTCATTACAAATCATAGACACTGTTGTTTTGTGCTATTTATTTGGTGCTGTGCTTAACAAAAATATAGTAATCCTTATTTGCCGATAATTTGTTCTTATAAATATCATTAGTGTGAAAAGAAATAAAATTTGTTGGCATCATACTGCCCCCTAGTGTGTGTTTTTATAAACTGCTATCAAACGTATGTTGTTCACAGTTTTACAAAAATGTAGGCTTAAACGCTTATTCCTAATGAGCTTGTGTTGGTATTTCCACTTTACTTTTTCTTCTAATCTAAAAATACATATATAAATAAACTATTAAAATAAAGGTATAGGGCTGTGCAATATGATAATAATGTATACTCATTCATTCATTCATTTTCTTTTCGGCTTAGTCCCTTTATTAATCCGGGGTCACCACAGCGGAATGAACCACCAACTTATCCAGCAAGTTTTTACGCAGCGGATGCCCTTCCAGCCGCAACCCATCTCTGGGAAACATCCACACACACATTCATACACTATGGACAATTTAGCCTACCCAATTCACCTGTACCGCATGTCTTTGGACTGTGGGGGAAACCGGAGCATCCGGAGAAAACCCACGCGAAGGCAGGGAGAACATGCAAACTCCACACAGAAACGCCAACTGAGCCGAGGTTCGAACCAGCGACCCAGTGACCTTCTTGCTGTGAGGTGACAGCACTACCTACTGCCTCGCCCAATATGTATACTGTATATGCAAAATAAAAATCATGCCATATTATAGCCAATCATTTAGTTTGTAGGGGCACAAAATACAATAATACAATTTACAACAATACTTTTGGACGAAATTCAATTCTGAAAACTGGACTGACACAGTTTCTATTTATACAACTTCTATGTTAAGCTGCTTTGACACAATGCATTGTAAAAGCGCTATAGAAATAAAGATGAACTGAATAAATTGAAATGCAATCCTACACTTCACAATGGGGATACAGACAGACACAAGAACAGCAGCATGGTAAGAAAGTTTCAAGCTTGAAAGTACAACGTTTACATTTTATTTAGCAATATTTTAAGCTTTGTCTGTAATTATGAGGTGTTTTTTTTTGTTCCTTATTAGTTATATTTCAATGTAACTAACTATAAATTGACTGAATTTAAAGAAAAAAGGTACTATACTTTGGCATTCATTCATTCATTAATTTGTTCATGTTCCACTGGCTTTATCCCTTATTTATCAGGGGTCACCACAGCGGAATGGACTGACAACTATTCCTGCATATGTTTCACACAGAGGATGGCCTTCCAGCCGCAACCCAGGACTGGAAAACACCCATACACATTCACACACACACACACATACTCTCATACACTACAGCCGATTTTGTTTACCCAATTCACTTATAGAGCATGTCTTTGGACTGTGAGGGAAATCAGAGTGCCTGGGGGAAACCCACGCCAACAATGGGAGAACATGCTACCTCCACATGGAAATGCCAACTGGAGCAGCCGAGACTCGAACCAGCGACCTTCTTGCTGTGAGGCAACATTTCTAACTGAGCCACCGTGCAGCATATATCATGACATACATTATTATAAATATATCATATAACTACTATTGTGATAGATTTATTGGGTCATTTAATGATTGCTCTGTCTTTTGTACTGTAGGTTACAAGCAATAAACTGCAGTTCACTTTTCTGGTCACCAGTGTCGCTATAATATCAAGGGTTTCTGTATTCTACATGCAGGCCCCTATTATAATTGAATAAGAATTTACATCCAACAATAAAGAATACTTTCCTAATTGCTCAAAAGCTCAAAAACATACAGCTCCAATACAGAAACAATTTAAAAATCACAAAGTTTGATCAAATCAAACGGCATAAAAATAATCATAATGTCAAGCTTTAAATTAATCGTCTTTTAGTGCTCATAAAATGAAACGCATATGAATGTTTCAATTATTACGAGCGCTCCGTTTTTCCAATGCTATCTGGGGTAAAGTCAATACATAATTTCTGAACGTCATTAAAAATTAGTTTAACAATGATGCTTGGAAATATAACTTTACATAGCATAAGAAACAAGGCCACATTTAAATTCAAGTATATGAGAAGGCACAGATAAAGAAAAAACATGATTATCTATAGGGCCATTTTGAGACGTCCTAACTTAGCCGTTTTGCTGATTTGAGACCCTCTAAATGACCCCGATTTTGAAAAAGAAAGCAGGGCAATCTGTAACAACAGCGTTCATCATTCAAAGCATTAAATCAAGACTCCCTAAATAGACTCTACTGACAGCTAAATATGAGAGGATGGATTTATTTTGCTTTCATATCTGAGTTTTCTGTCAGTATGTGAATCAGACATGGATCTTTAAGAAATAAAGCATTGGATTTTAAGTTTACAAGGATAATAGCAACAAATAAAACTACATTGTATACAGGAAAAACTAAAAGATAGTTTGATAACTGCAACAGGGAAATTAATTTACATTTAGCCTACATCAAGTAAATTTTGATAACAGTTTTAACAGCTAATCAAATGTCTACCTAACAAGCCACCTTCTACTCTTCGACGTCTATTAGATGTTCACTGAAAGCCCAAATTTAGTATTTTAGCTATGCTGTCTGTTTAGATGTCTATAAAATGAATTTGCTTGGTGAGTTGTTTGTTACACCAAAGTGTCAACATTAAAGTTTTCATGAGTGTCATAAAATACACAGGAATGAATGACTAGTCTAGTTTATGGTTATTGGTAGACATCTTATTGACGTCTGTTGACATTTAGCCTTGTTTTAGCCAAGCCATTGATGTTTAGTTAGACTTTAGACTTCTTTTAAACGCACACACAAACATATTATTGCTGTAGACGTACAGAATATTAGTTTACATTAGTTCAATATTTTAAAACAGCGTCAGTATATTGATATTATAAATCGGAAGTATTTACTACATTTAAAATGTCACATTGACCTCAAAATGCACACAAAGGCCCACAAATAACAAACACTGGAATTATTGCAACCCTGTCCTTGTGATTTTCCGCACGTTACCGAAATAAGCATATTTAATGATGACGTTAACATCAAGTGCATTAGCATTTAAAGTTCATCAATGTGCTCATGGCGCTAATTTCCAGTCGATTAAAATTAAGTTTTTACTACTCACCCAGTCTTCTGCACTTCTGTTCCTAGTAGACGACAATATTTCTTGTCACGGAGTAGAAAACCGCCAAAAACAAGCGTTGTTTGTTGTCGTCTTCGACAGGAAAACGTGAGCTGCGTGTCACTAAGAAACAAGAAAGCCCGCCTTTGTAGAATACGCTGGCGTACAACACTCGATATCATATAGCGATATACCATACAACTTCAAGGTACTGTATTGTTGTTATTTTTTTCGACTCTAATGTGTTTAACGTTGAAGAAAAGAAGTAAAAACCGCGGTTTAAGTTGGTTGGTTTAATTATCTCCAGTGAATTGCTTCAAGAAATCTAATTCGAATCGAGTCATCGTGTCTAATTAAATATTAACGTTATTTATTTAACCTCTTAACTGTCACTTCACATTTTGAGTTCACGCTTTAACTTTATAGGTGACATATGCATTATATACCTCATTCATTAAGTCATTCATTCATTCATTTTCTTTTCAGATTAGTCCCGCCACAGTGGAATGAACCGCCTATACCTATAGTTTGTTAACATTTCCAGTTTGTCAATCAACCAATCAATAACGTAAATAAATACATTTCAGTAGGCCTACTAAAATGTCTGTGTATGCGACAGTTGAGGATTTAAGTATTGTCTGTTTTTAGGCCACATGATGAATATAAAAGCTATATAGAAGGTAAATTATGTAAACAGTATTGATATACTGTATAGTAATAAATTAAGTTTTAAAAAATAACTTCACAAATAGGCTATGCATTTTGTAATATTTGTGTGTGACATTGTGAGGTAAGTTTCCTCTGAGTTTGCCATTATATATATATATATATATATATATATATATATATATATATATATATATATATATATATAAATAAATATAAATAATTATTATTTTTTTATTTATGTTTTTTTATTTATTTATTTATTTGTTTGTTTTGTTTTCTCTACTAGGGGAGAGCGGGGCACAAAGTAATGCGGGGTTAAATGTAGCACAGAGTTTGAAGGTGTTTGCTCAAGGTTGACCATGGCATGCTTCCAAGGTTTTCACCACTGTGTCAGCAGACGTCTTTCTGCCAATTATTGAAAAAGTTCGGCAAAATTTGGATGAGAAACACAGGAGAAACCATTTTTGCAAAATAAAAGTATTTTTTATTAGGAGTCAATATTTTTTATTTAGAAAAACATCTGTGAAAGTATGAACGTGAAATCTTATATTGTTGTGATCACCGTCTTCTAGGCTAAAAGATGAAATCATTTTGAAAGATGTAAAAAACACACCGTGACTGCTTGCCAGTTTTGAGGAGAACACATCACATTGGGGTTAGTTGTAACAGGGTGTTACAATAAAGCCACACACTGTTGGACACCAATTAAACTAACACAATGCTTTTTTTTTTTTACATTTTGAGATTAACAATAACTTTTTAAATAAAAATGTTTTTAATAGAAAATGTTTTTTAATAGAAAAAAATATATTTTATTGCTAATAATGCAAATAAATGCATTATATAATAATGGATAAATAGATAATATTGCAAATAGATTCAAATGTGTTTATCCAGTAAACAAATAAATACATAAACATACTGTGCTATGTAGAATAAAAAAAATGAGACAATTACTGAGGAAATAGCTACTATTTAAAGTAAACTGGGTTTAAATTAATTGTGTGAAATCTGCCTTTATAAGCAACTAACCCCCTGTCTGTTACTACTTGCCCCGCTGGTGGAGTAAATAATGACATTTTTACTCCTGGCACTTTTGGCAATACTGCACAGAAACCATAGGTCCGGCGATCATAACTTCAGTGCTCATTTGTAGGAAAGGCTTGTGTGTTATTGGTAATATATATATATATATATATATGATTTGTCTAACCCCATTACTTTGTTCAATATTTGACCAAAACCAAAAAGTGTTACTTTATGCCCCACTCTCCCCTAATACTGTCATTTTAGGCAATAAATAATAGGATTTTCTGTATGCACACACAAATAAAACAAGTGTCAATGAATCATATAATGTTTTCAAGTTAAAATTCTTAAATAATCCAACACCAATGTGATCAGATTAATTTCTAAACAGTAATGTTCTGATCTTAATAAAGAAAATAATGTGTCACTGTAAAAAACACACTACTTTTTCTGTATGCACAAAAATTAGTGTTAATGAATTATATAGTTGTTTTTGCTATTGACGATTTATTGTGGTCATGTCATCGGCCCATGGACATTTCCTGCTTGTTATCAAACTATTTCATAACTGTAATAAGAGGCAATTCAATCACAACTTAAAACAGCTATCATAACATTATTTATTAATATGTGGCTCTTTCTGGATTTTCGGAAGCTACATGAATTAAAAATGTAAAACAGGAAATGCCCTGGGACCATTGGTTTTGTTTACATCCTTCAAAATGGTCTATGGTTAAGCTTTACCTTGTTTTTACAGAGCAGAGCCATAGAGAAACATCGCAATACTTGAGTTTCTGCTGCATTTCCTGTTTGATTTACTGCCATCTCTGGACTGATGGGTACTGGGTAAATGTTTTAAACTCCCACTTTATGGCAAAGCCTGTTATTATTGTGTCAGCCTTTTGAGTCTTCATTTATTCTCCAGGTAAATATTGAGTGGAGTATTCTCAAAGCAAGGCTATGATCAGAAAGCCATACTATCGTCCTACGCAGCATGCAGCGTACATTAATACTGGAGAAAACAGGTCATGTGTAGCATTTTGTCACACTCAATTTTATTTTAGACAGAGTATAACATTATTAATAATTATTTTTAACAGAGTATAAGTATGTTTATTTGCAGTGGCAACAGAAAACAGTTACAATAATCTGACAATATAACAAAATTATATACATATATTATTTAACATACCTTTAATTTTTGGAAATGTCTGATTTAACTGTTATTTAAAAGAGCTAATAAGAAATATTTACGTGTCACTGATGCACTGTAGTTTTTGCATTTTTAGAAATGACTTGATTATATTATATAAATATTTAGTTGTTTTTGTGCAGAGTTTTTAGACCACATATGCAGTTTTCATGTCATTTATTTGTATCTCGGCTTAAACACAAAAGAACCCTGACAACAATCTACACTAAAAATTATATGATCAATTAGTCCTGACAGCATATGTTTTGAGTCATTGTAACTTACTAAACTGAGTTAATCATGTTCTAACTTAATTTTATAAGTTATGCAAGCTGTTTTAAGTCAGTTTAACATAATATAAGTTCAACTAACTTATAATGTTAATTTGATTCAGCTTAAAAATTGAAGGCAACCAGGATTTTTTTTTTACAGTGTGCACTGTAAAAAATAGATGACAGAAAGTTATGACAACAAATGTTTTTTGTTACTTTATTTTAATAAGTTAATTAGTTTTTAACTATTATTTTATTTAGATATATCAGGTTTAACTTATTCTTTAGTCAGTTTGATTAATCTAAATTGGCATAACTCAAATTTAATCAATTTATCAAAGAAATGTAAGGCAGTAAGAATTTTACAGCATTAAACATTTTTTTTTTTATCTAAGTAGTTTTAGTTAAGCAACCATTGGACAGAGTTTATTTGAAAAAATACATGTAAAATGTCTAATTTAGTATATTTTAAGATACATTTTAATATACAATCAAGTATGATATGCTTAAGTTAGAATTCTAATAATAATAATTATAATAATAATAAAAAAGGTATCACTTTATTTTGATGGTCCCTTTAAGGTATTTTGTTGATTTTAAGTTATATTGCATCTACATGCCAACTTATTCTCATTATATTATAAGTAGACTGTAAGGTTGAGGTTCTCAAAGCAAGGCTATGGTCAGAATGCCATACTAACGTCCTACGCAACATGCATGTGTAGCATTTTGTCACAGTTGATTTTATTTCCAAATTAACAAAATATATTTATGTGTGTTTGTGTTGGCAACAGAAAACAGTTACAATAAGCTGAAAATATAACAAAATGATATACATATATTGTTCATTATATCTTTAAATTCACCAGACTTTGGAAACGTCTAATATAAAAGAGCTATTAAGGGTTATTTTAGTATCACCGTTATTATTTTTGCATTTTTGAAAATGACTTTATTATATTATGTACATATAAACATTTTATTGTTTTTATGCAGAGCTTTTAGACCACATAATTATGTCGGTTTCACGTCATTTATTTGTGTCTTGGCTAAAACAAAAAGGAACCACACTGTCTACACTAAAAAAAATTAGGTGACAAAAAGTCATGACAACATATGTTTTTGTTACTTTAACTTGTTTTAAAAAGTTAATCAGGTTTCAAACTTTTAAAAAAAAATATATATAAGGTTTAACTTTTTTTTTTTTGTCAGTTTGACTAATGCAAGTTGTGATGACTCAAACTTAATTTGATTTATCTAAAGAGCGTATGCAAAGCAGTAAGATTTTTCAGTGTAAAACATTTTTAGTTAAATAGTTTTTAGTTAAGTTTATTTGTAATATTTATATGTAAATGTGTTTTTAGTATATTTTAAGTTTCTTATATTTATGTATCAAGTATGATATTTAAAATTCTAATATGATAATAATAATAATAATAATATGGTATCACTTTATTTTGCTGGTCCCTTTAGCGCATTTCGTTGATTTTAACTTACATTTCATCTACATGCCAACTAATTCTCTCTTTATTATACGTAGACTGTTAGGTTGGGGTTAGGGTTATAGTTAGTGCAAGTTGAGATGTACTTGCAAAGTTTTTTTAAGTCAGTTAAATGTTTGTTGAAGGAGCAGTATCAGAAGATTTTAAGCAGACAGTCTACTAATACTCAAATGAGAATTAGCATGCAGTTCCAATGCAACTTTTAGTAAAAAAAATGTGCAATAGAGACCATCAAAATAAAGTCTTACATAATAATAATAATAATAATAATAATAATCCAAAAAAGTGATTATAGATTAATTTCTTAACGGAAATGCCACTGGCATGTTTGGTTTGGGAATTGTGGAGCTGCGCATCGATGGATTTGCTCTTCAGTGTTTGGACTTTCAGCAGTGAATATTAAACCACACTGAACTGAACTAAACTGAACTCTGTAAACTGGACTGACACAATATCCGTTTACTATAATTTCTGTTAAGCTGCTTTGACACAATCTACACTGTAAAAGTTCTGTTGAAATAAAGATGAATTGAAATGTTCAGCTCTTAAAAAAGAAAGTAATGTATTGTTTGTCACTGTAAACCAACACCGTAACCAAGTGCTTCTGTGGTATAAGGAATTTTATTTAACATTGTCATGAAATTTAATACCTGCTAGTGTACACATTTAAAATATTTAACTTCACATATTTAAAAGAAAGAAAAGTAAAAGTTACCAATTCATTTCCCCCTACTTGCAATAATAACAACCTGCTGTCAGTTCGACAACAAACAATTGTGCTTTGTTCAGCAAACAATTAGCAAAAATGTGAATGTCCCCGTATTTCATATATTACAGTATTATACACACTTCGTCCCCTGCCACACGTATATATATACAAAGATTGCCAAAACAAAGGCATTATTCATAATAAAAGCCAAACAGGTCTGTTTCGAGAACTTACCCTCATCCTGAAGTCAGAAAAGGCCAATTTTCGCCTTGCAATATTAGGAAAAGCATTGGATGCTCGCAGAGGTCACTGATGATTTCTCTCCATATGGATGAAGCAGATTTCCATACGCATCTCCGAGCTTCACCTGGAGTTCATCGCCAAGTTAAAGCACCTTCACAGCTTTACACCTCCAATCCCCGCAGATCAACTCATTAACAGGGCCTTAACACCTGCCGTCTATTTACCCTTAAACACGCCACTAATACGACTTCATCCACCCAGGAGGTTACTCCTCGCAGAAGGAGCGCTCGACTGCCTCGTCCTGCGCTGTGGATATTTCTTTAATGCACATGAACGCAAAAAGATACCGTAGTACAATACAAACAGTTTAATCGTGTCATTAACAATCAGCAACCACTCCTAGTTAGAACATCTGCATAAAGAAACGGAGAAACACTTATAAAACAGTCAGTCGTAACAAAATAACTGGTGTTCTCATTGCAATAAACTCATAAAAAAAGAACCACTTTTTTATACATCATATTTATACAAGGAATAGCTTTGAATTGGATCGATAACCAAAAGGAAGACACATTGCAAACATCGATTTTCACACAAATTGCATATGTTTTTTGTTTTTTTTTCTCTCTCTCTCTCTAAAGTGGTCTATAGGTTAGTCGTTTACCTAAGCTTATTTGCATGATAGTAAAAATTGCATACAACATTAATCGTGAAGCTCGTAGCATGAGTTGCTTGACATACAGCACTTTTTCTTTTTCTTTTTTAGGCAACTTTTTAAAGCACATTTCTCCATTTAAAACGTTAAGACACTTCTGATTTTACTGCCCATCGAAATCACATTTATAAATAGAAATAAAGATGAGCAAAACTCAAAAAAGTGACCGGAGATTCTCCGGGGGAAAGAACGTAATTACATTAAAACGCGGAAAATAAATAATGCGGGACACGAACGAAGGTTGTGATTCACATTTGAAACATTTGTGGAAATTCAGGATTTTACAGTGACCAAAGTTTTGCAAAATAATCTAACATCGGCAGTGCCATATAGTACAAGGCATTTGTTGGCATAGTTTCTTTAAGACTGTATATTTTTTTTATTTTACAGTTAATATATGTCTATATTTATATATATATATATATTTATATATGTATATTTCTTCAAACTAAATCATAAGACTTTCCCCGGTTTCCCTGCAGGTCAGAGGGATCCAGAGACTGAGCGATCGTTTTATTTCCAAGAGAATAACTCATTAGCCAGCAGTGCTCGACTCAGTACCTCATCATTAAGGCCTTTGTCTACCCCTCTTCTCCAAATTCATGCATATTTTTTTTTTCCTTTTCCTTTTTAGTTGTAAAAATCCAGTTAACATCACATACGTAAACATCAAAGTCTATCAAACTCCATTGACTCCTTTTTTTTTTCCTTTCTTTTAAATCAGTAGCTCAAAATCAGTGTAAAAACAACAGACAACGAGTGCAGTCGGCAAATATCCACAGCAACATACTGTTGACTTAAAGGAATAGTTCATGCCATTGGGAAAACCTGTCTGAATGTTGTCATTTTAAACCCATCAGACTACAAAATGTGGTCATTATTTGCTGGATGATTGAAGAGAATTAAAGCTAGGGGGGAAAAACTGTCTGAATTATACTTTTAACATGATATAAAAGTATTTATTAAATTTGATATTCAAATTTAGTCTTTTATTTTGAAGTTTTTTGCAGGAATGTCAATTTAACATGAATATAATTTGATCTATTGAGTCTATTAGGTGTAAATTTGAATACAGTAAGTAAGATGAATGGATGAAAAGTTGTATTTTTAAGTTAAATTTATGTTTCATATGACAGTAATGTGGCATCACAGTTGTATAGTAGGTAGCACGATTGCCTCACAGCAAGAAGGTTGCTGGTTTGAACCCAGGCTGGGTCTGTTGGCATTTCTGTGTGGAGTTTTTTCCTCGTGTTGGTGTGTCCTAACACAAAAAAAGTTAAATGTATAGATTACAAATGATTTATTATATTTAGGGCAGATCCCTTATGTATAAAATAGCATTAAATAAAATTAAATAAAACAATACCAGAGAGAGAGAGAGAGAGCTAAATAGATTTAGAAGGTGTTTAATATAAGAGTAAAATAAAATTACAGTTAAACTAAAATAAATGAATACATGAAAATATAGTTATTGTTTAATATGTATTTATGGCAAGTCCATTAGTTTTTAAAAATAAAATAAAATAATAATAATAATAAACCCAGTGTTCACGTGGGTTTCCTCTGGGTGCTCCGGTTTCCCCCACAAGACCAAATACATGTGGTACAGATGAACTGGTTGAACTGAATTGGCCGTAGTGTATAAATGTGTATGGATGTTTCCCAGTGATGGGTTGCAGCTGGAAGGGCATTCGCTATGTAAAACATTAGCTGTTGGTTGTTTATTGTTCGCTGTGGCGACCCCCTGATTAATAAATGGACTAATTCAAAAAGAAAACGAATGAATAAAATAGATAAAAAATAAAACGAGAGATATTTATTGATGACATTTATTTTTAATTGTAGTTTATGGCAAATCTATTGGATTAATTAATAAAATATATAATTTAGATTGTAACGTGATGTAATGTGTACTTGTATATGGCCATACACCCATAGTGCTTCACAATCATGAGAGGTCTCTCACTAGTGTGCAGCATCCACTTGGATGCTACAGGACAACAGCGCCAGTGCGCTCACCACACACCAGCTATAGGGGATAGAGCCAGTTCGGTGGAAGGAGATGATTGGGAGACCCTGATGGGTAAGGGCTTATGGATAGAGTCAATCTAGTGCCTTATATACTTGCAAAATAAAAGAAACTTTTGCAAACAAAAAATAAAGTATTGAGCAAAAAAATAAAAGATAAATAAATGCAAATCTCCAGAAATCGCAATGCGAAAATTATGTTTTGAGAAATAAAAATTAATTTTTGCTAAAAAAATAAATAACTACAAAGGAAAAATTAAGTTTTGAGAAACAAAACAAGAACAAAACAAGAGCTGCAAATAAAAATCAAGCAGTGCAAAAAAACAAAACTAAAATACTTACAACAAAAAAACTATATATATATATATATATATATATATATATATATATATATATATATATATATATATATATATATATTTGAAGAACATTTTTATAGGAATGCCTTTACAAAACCTGTCCAGTCCTGTCCAGTTTGCGATGCTGTTTTCACTTTGCATTTCACGTTTCTGGCACATTTCATTTTCTGGCCCTGATTTGAGAGGGAGGCGGAGTCAAGGGATCTTGGCGATTATGGCAGGCCCAAATCTACTGGGCTGTAAGACCTCCTCAGTGACACTGTATCTCCAGGTGATGACGTCGCTTAAATGGAGGCAGGTCCGGGCCTATAAACACCCAAGTTCCCTTGACTCCGCCCCCTTGTTAAATCAAGGCGAAAAGCGATTAATTAAATTGCAAATATTTTTTTTTTTTTTTGCACTGCTTAAATTTTATTTGTAGTTCTTTTATTAAATTAATTAAAAAAAAAATTTCGCTTTGCGATTTTTGGAGATTTGCATTTATTTATATGGCCAATTTTTATTTTTTGTTTGCAAAACTTTATTTTATTTTGCAAGTATATATTGCCCTAGATTGACTCCACACTAAAGGAGGGAATTTGGCCAAACACCAGAGTTACCTACTCTTTACGACAAGTGCCATTTTTAATGACCACACAGAGTCAGGACCTCGATTTATGTCTCATCCGAAAGACGCTTTAGAGACGATAGTTTTATCAAAAATGATCATACTGTTATATTAATGTGGAAGAAGTACTAATAAATGGCTATTTTTATGCTATTTTGATCACACCAAACAAATCAGGGTTTTCAAATAACACTTTCGACAAAAATTTCCAGCCAATAATGAACTATTCCTTTAAATATTCCTTTTTTTGTGTGTGTTTTTTATACATTTTCTTTTAATTGTGCAGATTATTGAAATGATGCACGAGTCTTTACAGTGAAGTATCCACGCTTTACAAAAAAAGTGAAAGTTAATCATCATCTGATTCAGTCTTGTGTAAAAAGTCAGTTTCCACTCAATGCAAACACAGACAAGAGTGAAAGAAAGAAGAGAGAATATAATCGAGAGTTTTCCAGTTACTCTTTAGCCTCCTGCTCAATCTGAACGTGCGTCTCGGGTGCCAGATGCTCTTCCATTTTAATGGAGAACATGGTGTTGTTGGTCTGCACGCTTTCTTCCAGCTCGGTCATCAGCTCGGCCTCCTTAAAATCCGTCAGACCTTCGTCCTTGTTGTTGTTGTTGTTGTTTGGAAAGCCGATGGGGGACTCTTTAAGTTTGCTGGCGTGGTTTATATAGAAGCGCTGGTTCTGGAAGAATTTGATGATGGTGTGTTTGGGCAGGTCCAGCTGTGCCGAGAGCGTGTGTATGGCCTCCTCGTCCGGATACAGACCCACGTCCTGGATAAAGCTCTGCAGGATCCCCAGGGCCTCCATGGAGATGCGGTTGGGCTGGCGGCTCTTGCAGCGGGTTTCGTCCTCTGTTTCGGCGGGGGAGGCGGTGGTGGGTTGTCGAGGGGGGAGACGAGGCT
Organism: Danio rerio; assembly: GCF_052040795.2. Lineage (NCBI taxonomy): Eukaryota > Metazoa > Chordata > Actinopteri > Cypriniformes > Danionidae > Danio > Danio rerio. The sequence continues at coordinate 55,311,786 of NC_141036.1, forward strand.
CTGTCTGCTGCTGATGCTGCTGCTGGAGGGGTTGAAGCGGCTGCTGGGATAGGAGAGGCTGGGATGGGTGAGGAAGGGGCAGAGGAACCTGGAGCTGAGAGGGAGCCTGTTGATGAGTCTGGGAGGAGGAGAGAAAAAATATACAGGGTACGTGTTAAATACGTAAATTCATTCATTTTCCTTCGGCTTACACCCTGAATATCAGGGTTCGCCACAGCAGAATGAATCACCAACTACTCTGGCATATGCTTTACGCAGCGACCAATGACCTTGCTATGAGGCGACAGTGGTTAAATACGTTTATAGGTTAAAATATTTTCGAAAAGTTTACTGGTTACAAAAACTGGCTGTTGATGAGTCTGGGAAAAGGAGAGAAGATTATAACGGGTGCTTGTCAAAAAATGTTATGGTAAAATCTTACATTTTTATAGCAATGCCAAGTTTTAGCCATATTTAGCCATATTTTAGTCTATTATTAGGCTTAAAATACAATAAAATAGAATCAATATTGATAAGTCTGGGAGAAAAATCTGATTGTTAAAAACTTGCATGTTTAAAACAATGTCAACGTTTTATAGGTTTAAAATTTTTTTTTAAATTTATGAATTATGTTAGCTTTGCTATTTTATTTAGCTTTTCTGGATATGTCTTAAGTGTTTATTTCATTTTATTAACTTTTTTTTATATACAGTTGCAATCAGAATTATTAGCCCCCCTGAATTATTCGCCCTCCTGTTTATTTTTTCCCTAATTTCTGTCTAACGGAGAGAAGAATTTTTTCCAGCACATTTCTAACCATAATAGTTTTAATGACTCATTTATAATAACTGATTTAGTTTATCTTTGTCATGATGACAGCAAAAAATAATTCATAGATATTTTTCAAGATATTTCTTTGCAGCTTAAAGTGACATTTAAAGGCTTAACTAGGTTAACTAGGCAGGTTAGTGTAATTAGGCAACTTAAAGCATTATGATGGTTTGTTCTGTAGACTATATAAAAAAACAACTTAAAAGGGGTTATAATTTTGACCTTAAAATGTTTTTTAAAAAATTAAAAACTGCTTTTATTCTAGCAGAAATTCTCCAGAAGAGAAAAATATTATCAGACATACTGTGAAAAGTCCTTTTTTCTGTTAAACATAATTTGGGCAATATTTAACATAGGACATACATATTTAACATAGGTTTTTATTTTAAAATAAATACATAGGGCATATAGCATAAAGCTAATTGGCAGCCCTCGTCCCTGGTTAGGCTTTACATTAAAAAATAAAAAATAAAAACAATCAAGAATAAAACACAATACAGCAAACATGTACAATATTTACAGGGCCACAAACATAAAATGCAAGTCAATCTGCATAAAGTGAAATATCAAAATATCAACTTTCATGTTTAACAGAATAAAGAAACTCAAACAGGTTTAGAACAATAATCAGTTTTGAGTAAAGCACATATATGTAAAATGCCACCAGTGCCATGACTGTACAAAGTTAGATTTTATAGTAACAGTACCAGCTACATTAAGTGTTTAATATATTTATTTTGTAATATATTTTAGCACTAAATTGGCCATAGTGTATGAGTGTGTGTGTAAATGAGTGTGTAAATGAGTGTGTATGGGTGTTTCCCAGTAATGGGAAGGGGCTGAAAGGACATCTGCTGCATAAAACATATGCTGGAATAGTTAACGGTTCATTCCGCTGTGGCGTCCTCTGAAATAGAGACTAAGCTGAAGGAAAATGAATGAATGAATATAGTGCAAGAATATTCTGCTATAAATCTAGGGGGTTGGTTGCTAAATGGCTGCTTTTACAGTGCTTATTAACATGATAATGAATACAACTTGTTTTTAAAACGAAGTAAAAATCTTGTTCAGCTTACTACTTAATTTATTATTGTTAATATTATTATTATTTTTTGATAATTATTTTTTTTGGAGTTTCACCTTTATTATCAGTTTGGATGAAGAAACATATATGTACAAGAGCCATAACGTTACATTGTTAGATTTTATAGTAACAGTACCGGCTACATTAAGTGTTTAATATATATTTTTTTAGTAATATATTTTATTTATAACCTAATAGAAGATTAACTTTATAGGAACCATTTTATTAACTGATCTGAGTCAAATAAAATAAAAGGAAATTAAAATAAATTAAATTTAAATATTTTATCACAGACCCAAATGCATTTTAGAATGTTTAAATGTTATTCATTTCACATGTTTGCACTCAGTATTTCAATCCTAAATGTTGAACTGCATATTATTTAGTAAATAATTAGGACAATCAATTATGACAATTGCAAACCAACAAACTAAATAAGGGATGCAAAGTCATAAAAAGTACATGTTTTGTTGAATTCCTAGTAAAAATAACCATATAGTTCCACATCATCATCATAACTGTGCAAATAAAATGACTTCTATTTTAATATACTTTTTTTTTGGTCATGCCTGCATCTCCAGCAATCAGATGTGAGTATTTTACGGCTTTACCTGCAGTTGATGTTCGGCTGTTAACACGAATGCAAACTCTTTCATCAGAATATCCGCATAAAAAGCACCAGTCTGCTGATTGCTTATCAAGCCCCTATTCAAATGCAGTCGCTAAACACTGTAAATACAGACTCAATGTGTGTGGAGATGGCATCGTGTGGGTACAGCGAGAGATGTTCACACTGCTGTAAACATATGACACATTTACTCTGAAATGCACCATTGTTTGGGTCATTGTGGCCGGCAGCTGCTGCTTTCCATACCCCATACAGACGGCTTTTCCTGGGACATTCCCAAGAGGGTCAGGAGTGCTTGATAACACTTTTGCACATACACAAGTGTACTGATAACTTATCAATGATATTGGAGTACAATAGGCAATAAGAAAGAGTACATAAGCTTGTTATGCAGAAAGATTTCTGCACTGTCAACAATCGACAACAAGTATATTTTGAGGTTTATATATTAAATGTATATATAGAGCGCTAGAGGACAGCACGGTGGCTCAGTGATTAGCATTGTCGCCTTACTGCAAGAAGGTTGCTGGTTCAAGTCCTGGCTGGGCTAGTTGCATTTCTGTGTAGAGTTTGCATGTTCTCCTTGTGTTGTTGTGGGTTTCCTCCGGGTGTTCCGGTTTTAACCACATGCACTATAGGTAAATTGATAACTAAATTGGCCATAGTGTATGAGTGTGTGTGTAAATGAGTGTGTATGGGTGTTTCCCAGTAATGGGAAGTGGCTGGAAGGACATCTGCTGCATAAAACATATGCCGGAATAGTTGGTGGTTCATTCCGCTGTGGTGTGCTTTGAAATAGAGACTAAGCTGAAGGAAAATGAATGAATGAATATAGTGCTAGAATATTCTGCTATAAATCTAGGGGGTTGGTTGCTAAATGGTTGTTTTTACAGTGTTTATTAACATGTTAATGGATACTACTTGGTTTTAAAATTAAGTAAATATCTTGTTCAGCTTACTACTTAATTTATTTATTTTTTATATAATTATTTTTTCAGGGTTTTCACCTTTATTGGATAATAAAGTAAAGAGAATTGACAGGAAAGCATGGGGAGCAGAGAGGGAGGAAGTATCGGCATAGCACCACGAAGTGGAATCGAACTTGGGTCGCCGTGAGCACCGGAGTGCATGTGTTGATGCGGCGACAACTTAATACTTTATTAATAAGGAGAAATAATTTGGTCCACTGATTTTACAGATAAATATAATAACAAAACCTGAAAAAATACTCTTTATTATTTTTTTAACGAGTCACATGAAGTACATTTGATCGATTCTGAAATATACTTTAAATCTGTATATATGTATAAACAAATATTGTTTAAAAAATATAATAAATAAACAATGTTCAGCTTTCAGTTTATCTTAATAACTAAAAGTAAAGTATATATATATATATAATTTTCCCAGTGTTTAAATTGTTATAACCCCTCACATAAATAAGCAATTTTTATAAAACACATAAGTATACAATCTTAAAACTTGTTAAAACTCTAGGTAAAAATAAAAGAGCATATATGTACTATCACATATATACATAGAGTTTTAATAAGTTTTAATATTTTATACTCATATGTTTATGACCAATAAATTCTTTTAAAACTAAAAAAAATACTACATGTAAAAAAATTTTTCTGTGTTTTGCTTTTTTTAGCTGTCAACAAAGTGCATTTTTAAACTCTGAAATATACTGTTTTATACTCTATAGTTGTAAACCGTGTTTAAAAAAACAAACAAGCAATAATATACAAAAATAAGACTGCTTATCGTACTACAGGAATAAGAATGACTAAATTTTATACAGGAATAACAGCGTAATGTGTGCATTAGAATAATTATTTTATTTACTTTCGTAAATGACGTATTTATTTTTAACTGCTTAAATAAAATGGTGTTTTCGAATGAAGAGAAAAGTTTGATCAAAGGTTTACAAGAACTGAAAGGTTGCAGTGCTTCACGTTTTCTTTCTGAATTTCCGATTAAAAAACTGGACAAAAGGTGGATTGGATTACTTGTTGGCGAATAAATTAATCACACTGGATCAGTGTGGCAGGGAGTGGTTGTCCACACACTGCCCGTACTGTTGAAAATAACACCACTGTCCAAGACATGGTACTGAGCCAAGAAGACGCACAAGAAGAAGGTAATGTGGTGATATAAATCAGCTAAGGTGGAAAACATAAACATATCATATAATTTCATCTATTTGCTATCTAATTACAAAATATAATTGAAGTTGGAGGTATTTTGACAAAATTTTGACAGATTTAATATTGCTTGGATTGTTTTTGAGACACAGTGCACTGTAAACGATTTCTGTTGTTTTCACGGTATTATACTGCATTTCTCAACAGTTGTTTACTGTATAAGCTGTGCACAGTGTGTTACTGTATATATTGCTGTTTTCACAGCATGATAATGTATTCTCAACATTTCCATACTGTGAACATGATTAACAGTATGCTACTGCAGATTTTACAATGAATTTTGGGGAAAAATCAGTTACTGTGCATCTAAATACAGTACTGCAAATGACCATGAAAAACTCTACACACACTTTATATTATTATTATTATGTTTATTTTATTTTTTGACAAAGTATTTTGTAAAGAAAAATAAACTAACCAGTTTCTTCAAACTGTTCAGTGCATAAAACTGTCCCCTGGTTTTCCATTTTTGGGTGTACTGCACCTTAATTTTATAAGCTTAACATGAAAATATTAAATCATTTTTAATCAACATAACTTCGTGCTTAACCAAAATGTAAACTGGAACAAAAGTAATTGATTCATGAAACCAAAGTCAGCTTAAATGTCAGAATGACCAGCCTGCTTTAGACGGATTCATGAGGTTAGGGCACCCGTCATCACCATGGAGGTCACATCTCCGCATTTTCAAAACAATATTTTCAAATACGCACCATCTCTATAAATAAACCACAGACTTGAGTTTAAAACAACTACATTCCCGCATGAAAAACGGTTAAAACTAAATTTCATAACGCATTCATTATAGAGCCATCTAAGACCGGGGCAAGTCTCACATGTCTAGCCGATTATAACCTCGTTTCGCCGGACACATGAGTGATGATGGACACCATGGAGGTCAGAATCTCCGCTATCGGCAAAGCACGCTTAAAATTTACACATGATATCTATAAATAAACCACAGATTTGAGTTTGTAAGAACTACATTCTCGCATGAAACACTGTTAAAATTTCATTTCGTGACATATTAAACGCAATATTTATAATATTAGCTGGGCTTTCTCATCCGCCATTACCATTTGCTTGTTGATGTGAAATGAATTCCAAAACACTTCAAACAAACTTTATTGTTATTGTCAAGGACAGATATATGTAATAATTTCGCTGGTAAGGTGAATAAAAAACAATGTTACTATATTGTAATCAATATCACGTTTGCACTGGTTCGGTTCAGCACTCGAGCGGCTCTGAATCGTATTGAACCGAATTGAACCGTTTGCTCGGGAATTATTTGATCACACGTATTCACAAGCACATTCAGCAATATGCAATTAGTGTATAATTAGTGTATAAATGCGTGTGGCCAAGCAGTATAACGAAATAGTAATGAATCATATACAAAAAGGAATCGGTTTTAGGCGGATTCGATTCTTTACTGTTCACTAAGGAGCCAATTCATAGAACCGAACGGACACGACTCGACATGCAGGCAACGGCTTTCCTAATTAGAAATTCACCTGTCGTCTTTCATCCAGCGAATTCATCCTCGGTAAGTGTTTTAAGTCAAATTCTGTCCGTTAAAGGATTGTTTTGTATGTATTTCTGTGTATTGTGTGTGTAATTTAAAAGAATTAACCAAGTGACATTAGTTGTAGGTTCTTATGTTATGTCACGCTATACGTTAACAAATGGTATTTTAAACAAGAAATAACAGACGCCAAGCGGTCATTGTAGTGTTTGCGAGGTATTAGATACAGTGAGTTTATCTTGAGTGAGTTTTTGACCATACGTTAAGTTACCTGAAAAAACATAACTTTAACTTATTGTAACTGCATTAATGAATTCTCTATTTCAGCACAACACTGAGATGAAGGCGAAGTCACCATGAAAAGTTAAACGTTTACCGTTAAGGTAAGCTCTGGTCTTCACATAGTCATTTTGACTAAGCTATCATCATGGTAAAATTTTTCAACTGTAAGTTAGTTAACGTTATTTAAACTAAACTCATAATGAAATGAGTCTTAACTGTTTTATTAAATGGAGCTGAAAATTAAATGCAGTTGAATTATTTTAAGCTAACGTTAATATTAATAAAATACATATTAATTGTCTATTTCTCAATAATGTTAATGAGCTTGATGTATAGTGTGTTATTAATTGTACATTTAATTTTTGGTGTTCAGGTGTACCTGAGGTGAGTGTACGTTCTGAGTACACAGATGTAAGCCAAAGTCATTATCACTATATATATATATATATATATATATATATATATATATATATATATATATATATATATATATATATATATATCCATCCTATTCTAAGATAAATTGATGGGGTCAGGGAATGATTTGTGTACAAATGTATTTTAACCCCATACAGATTGGTATGGTTGTACCATAGATTTAGAATAATTAATGTTAAGTCTTATTTTACTCTTATTATTTTTATCTGTTTTTCAGCTACAGTAATTGATGTTGAAAAACTGATGCTACCAATCACTCCTCACTTGATTTATCAAGGTAATGTTGATGTCTTCCTCATTTTGATTAGATTTTTAAATGTCAAGTTGTTCACAGATTTGTTGTGAGGAGTTTCATGTACAACCTCTTTTGCTTCTTCCAGGAGTTCCTAAGATAAAAAAATCTGGTGTTAAAACAGCCACGGCTATGCTATTTGCCTACCAAGTGCTGAGTAAATATTAGACAAACAATTTTTCTATAACTGTTGTCTTTGTGTTTATTAGCAATTTTACTGGGCGTATGTGTTTTTTTTTTTCAAACAGCCTGGAAACTGTAAGTTTAGTTCAATATGTTATTTTATGCTATTCATTTTTGTCTTAACATGGATTGCATGTTGAAGCTATCGTTTTATAGTGGGAAAATGTAAAAGAGAATAACTGAATACAATGGCATAATGATTCTGCTTGTTCACAGAAGGTACTTGATTTAGTTTTCCTCAAGCGACACATCAGTTTTTATGACTATTGCTTGACACTTGAATTGAAGGGACAGTTCACCCCAAAATGAAAATAATAGCATCTTTGGCATCCTCCACTTGTTTCAAAATAGTTATATATTTATTTTGTTCCGTTGAACACAAACTCGTATTTTTTAAAGAAATTTGGTTCAAATATGGATGTCAATAGTTACTGGTTACTAACATTCTTCAAAATATCTGCTTTAGTTTTTAACAGAAATTCAAACTAGTTTAAAACACGTGGAGTAAATAGTGGCAAAATAGTAAACTATTCCTTTTAAATATTTTATTCTGAGACTTTTATTTATATGTGTCTTGTCTTTTGTCATATTGTCCTTCTAGCTCAGATTGTGATGGACCTGGAATGCGACACCAGTTACTCTTAAGACAAGAACTGAATAAAGCACAGATGTGGAGGGATCTGCAGCCAAACTAACTGGAGGGAAGGAACCTTTAGGTAAAAACACCTGCTTTATTTAGATCTGAAGTATTTTATTTGACATAGAGATTTATTGTTTTAATTCTAATTTAAAGCAAACAAGGTTGAGCGCCCCTGGTCTAAAAGCTCAAAAATGCTGTTTCCGTGATAAGGTTAAATGTAGTTTAGAAATAGATTCATTAGGATCAATGCTTAAAGTAAACATTTTCTTCTCTCTGTAGACCAAACATGTTTACTATCCCTCACATTTTAATAAATTGTTTCTGTTTTTGTTTCTTACAGTGTGGGTGAACATACTACCTGGATGTCCAACAAAGGCTGCACCAGAGCTCATTTGATAGCACATATTCTGTCCTGTCTACATCTCTGATGACCTGGAAGTGCTTCGACATCAGTGAGTAATAAATCTTTATATTGTCATGCATACAGGATTTCTGTAAGCTAAGCTTTAATGTTAGTTTGTAGTCAGCAGTGACTGTTTTAAAAAATTAAGTATTTAAATTATTCTCAACGTTTTACTGATGCTGTGCACAGTAACGTTATGATGATTTAGTTTGAGGAAATGTCACTGGAGAGGTGTTCGTATAAAAAATAAATAAAAAAAATTGTATGAAATAACTCGATAAAATGTATATTTGTCTCGCTGACATGCCATCACTGCTGCATATTGAAATACAGTCATTCGAATTACAGCAGAATATTACCACAAACATTTCATGAAGTAGGCTAGACTGCTCTTTAGTTCTCTGTTCTCTATTCAACTTTAACACATTTCCTTATGTCGCTGAGCCTCTCTGCAGATTTTGCCAAAAATGAATGCTTAGTGATTACTTTGTTTTATGCAAACCAAATATCAGTAACTTATCATTAGCATTTTAAAAAAAAAAATCACCCACAGCTTTCATGTTCTCTAACGCAATATTGTCTGTAAGTTAGAAGTGGATTTATACGTGTTAAAAGCCTAAAAGTATTTTATTAACATTAGTCACGTTAAATTAGATTATTTTATTTATTTTATTTTAAATATGTAGCCTCTTAAAGTGAGAATGAACTGTGTTTACCCCTCTTAAATCCGTGGAAGCACTAGTAGTGTGGAATCAGATATTCGAGCTATACAGAGTCAGACATTAAGTTAGGATGAGACTTTATTTTTTACACACCTGTGTGGACACCTGACTAACGATCTTCAAGAACAATGCCCGCTGATCTTTTCCCCATTAACGTTAGTGTAATTGTGAATTGACAACAAACTGTATTTCACCAACAAAAACAATTAAAAAACTGTTTTATATATATATATATATATATATATATATATATATATATATATATATATATATATATATATATATAAACAGCAGTGCAGTGTTTCGTTTCTGAATGAATTAAATGGTTTGAGGGATGATTAGTTTTTACTTCAGTGATTGATTTTGCTTGTCATTTTTGCAGGATCATCATCATGCTGCTGCCCTTTTTCACTGTCCCTTTCCACATCATTTGGCCTTCATCATTTCCTGTCTTGTAGCAGTATTTTCACCTGTTTTTAAAATTGTAATAATTTTTGATGCATTAATTGTTGACTGGCTTTAATGATCAATTGTTTATTAGTGTTCTGTTGCTCTGTTATATTGAATTATTGCTACTGTTTTAGCATGGTTTACACAATAAACCTTTATTGTGAAGTTAAAGTTTCAGTTTCTTTATTTCTTGTACGTCTTGAACAGTTAAAATAACACTTGTGCAATTTTTGAAAAATTTTTACCCATTATAAAGTAGCACTATTAAATAAAATAAAACAACATTTAATAACTGTAAAATACTATACAGTAGTAATGAAAGTAACGTTAAAATACCGTAGTTCTTCATGGTAAAAATGTACAATAAAATACTGTTTTCAGTTTTGCAGTATGTGCACCACTACTGTAATTAGTGTTACAGTAAAAATCAACAACAGTAAAATGATGTATTAAATTTTACAGTAAATGTAATACTAATGTAATTAGTATTACAGTAATGTTACTGTTTTATGAAATACAGCAGCTACTGGATAATTGTTGCCAGTAACTTACTGTTAATTTAACAAGAAATCGTTTACAGTGTGTATATATACTAAATATACTGAAGGGAATATTTATATATATATATATATATATATATATATATATATATATATATATATATATATATATATATATATATATATATATACAGTTAAAGTTAAAATTATTAAACCCCCCTTTGATTTTTTTTTCTTTTTTAATTATTTCCCAAATGATGTTTAACAAAGCAAAGAAATTTTCACAGTATGTCTGATAATATTTTTTCTTCTGAAGAAAGCCTTATTTGTTTTATTTCAGCTAAAATAAAGGCAGTTTTTTTTTTAAAACATGACAAAAATATTAGCACCTTTAAGCTATATTTTATATAAAATAACTTGCCAAATTACCCTAACCTGCCTAGTTAACCTAATTAACCTAGTTAAGCCTTTAAATGTCACTTTAAGCTAAATAGAAGTGTCTTGAAAAATATCTAGTCAAATATTATTTACTGTCATCATGGCAAAGATAAAATAAATCAGTTATTAGAGATAAGTTATTAAAACTATTTTAAAATTAAAATCTCACTGTTAAACATAAATTGGGTGAAAAAAATTAACAAGGGCGCTAATAATTCTGGGGGGCTAATAATTCTGACTTCAACTATATATATATATATATATATATATATATATATATATATATATATATATATATATATATATATATATATATATATATATATGCACAAAACAAAACAAAATGTTTTTTTTCCAATAAATCTTATTTAACTAAACTTCTAATGGTAAAAAAAAATGTAATAAATGTCACTGAACAATGCTGTATGCAATATGTTCATTGTTATTGATGCTAACAATGTTGTTAAGAATCGTTAACAAATGCAGCCTCCTAGTACACCGCGAGTAAATGCTGGAGCAGACGTCTGATCTGCAAATCTTCAGCAGCCATGCCTGGATCTCATCGCCTTAAGTGGTGAAAATGGGAGCGAATAAATGTTTTTCTTCCCCGCACGCTATTTTCTTGGAATGACCATATGCTTGCGAGTAAACAAAATAATATCTGATCAAATACGCAGCTGTAAGCGCAAGAACTTGGGGGATTTTTCTGATTAAATATGGATTCGGAATGGCGATGAATTTATCAAAATAGCGAGCTGTCCTTAATATCTAAATGCAGACAAATGATGTTGCTAATGACTGTTTTGCTTACACAGCAGCACGGCGCAGAACCTCCAAACTTCAAATGATCAAAACACAGACTTAATTAGGCATGTTTATGGTAAAAATAAAAAATAAAGGAGCCATTACCATATGGTTTTTTAATACATCCAGCGTTTCCAGCAGACGCACTGTAGCTGGGCAGTGTATGGTGTGTGTTGGTGAATCACATTGTTCAGCACTGCGTATGTCTGCGTGGACTTCAGTAATCAAAATATAATTAACATTAAGATTAAAGTGTCGCTTTTAGAATATTAATTTCATGTATTTATTTTAAATGTTATAATACAGTATGTGGATTGATTAACATCATTACATCCCCACAGTTTGCCATCCAATGTTCCCTCCAAAACTCAAGCATCAACACACTCAAAAACATCATCACTGCTGCTTGGTCAAACTACCGGTTTAAAATGAGCTGAAACAACACAATTCTTGACACTTCTTTGGCCAATTTATTTGTTTTATGTTAGTCCACTTACATTTGTAAACCATTAAGTTAACTTAAGCGTTTTCTGTTGGGACAACATGAAGGAATTGTGTTGGTCCAACTACCAGGTTAGGAGATTTGTAATTTCCAATATGCTTTGCATGGGATTGTATTAAGAGAGAGAAATGTTGATTATAAAAGCAGGGCCGGAGTGGGACTCCTTTTCAGCCCTGGAGTTTCAAGCCTTAGACCGGCCCACCTTAGCTCACGACTGATTATATTAAAATAATATCATTTACAAATCAGTTTCTAATGACACGATCACGTCTTTTTCAAGAAAACAGCTGCTTTAGAAGTTGAAATGTTCAACAACCCAAACAGTATTATATGTCTTAACAATAAAAATGAAAAAATAAAAATAAATTAAATTAGATAGGTAAGGATCGAACTCGGGTCCTGCGTTGTGGTAATGCAACGTGCTGACCACTGGACCACAATAGCGCTGTCGTAAAAAGTTTTTTATTAATTTTTTTCTCCCCCTTCTAGGTTTCTGATCAATTTATGTCAGATTTATTAATGTAGTGAGTCATCTGATTTTCATTGAGGTGTAAAATTCATTAATATTAATTATTCGAATTCTTATATTCTCTAAGGTGCCGCTGTTTGGGGTCGAATAATAGTTACCTCATCATTAACCTGCAGGCTGCATTCTGCTCACGGGGCTGCGAGAAAAAAAAGCGCGGAGCTGCGGCAAAATAATGAATAAAAAGAGTGAGACTATGGTCAAATAAATAAATAAATGAAAAAAGTGCGACTGCTGAGAGTGCAAGCATCTAGGGACACCGGCCCTCGCGGCCAAAAAACGGACCGGCTCACCGGGAATTCTCCCGGTCCTCCCGATTAGCCAATCCAGGCCTGAATAAAAGTGATCGTAGATGTTTAAAGTTAACAGAAAGACGATTGATACTAGTTCTTATTACTGTTTACACTGTCCTACATTTCAATTCAAGTTTATTTGTAGCGCTTTTCACAATAATTATTATTTCAAAGAAGCTGCATATTATTGCGTTTCACTGAAAATCAAAAAGGATTAAGATTATTGGTCACCATGATTTTATTAGTTACTAATAACTTTAACTAAATAGTAACTAATAGCTTTTAACAGTTAAACATATATAAATAAAGTTAACCTGCAGTTTTACAGTATAAAGGTGATGTCTATGTGTACATGTTCAATGAAGTGTACTTGTTTATTAACTATTTTGTGTATCTCTGTCACACCATAGGATCTCAGTTGTCAGGCTGTACAATGTTTTAAAAACACACAAACAAGCAGATTCATATGAAGTTTTGCATCATCAAATAAAACAAGTCAATAAACGTCCTACAAAATATATCAGAATTTGATTCTGATCATCTATTCCCACGGTACAGAACGAGATACTGTATCCGAGCCGCTTCTTTTTTAATCCTTGTCACGATACAGCGACATGTCCTACAAGCTCTCCTTTTCACTTTATAACTTAATCAGTTTCTCTTCTTGATCTTCTGTCCACCCCGACTCGTTTGAGGTAGTTTGTGCTAATCGTGTCATCAGATTTGTTGCTTACTTTAGTTTGATGCCGTTCCTAGTCACACATTAAATTTTCTCACACTGACAGAATTTCATCAGAGCAAGAATTTGCAGTGGCTATTAATCGGTGAACAAGTGAAAGTTAGCAAAACGTACAGATTTTAGTCCGGAATTACATGAATATATTATATAACTTCATGCATTGTAAAAATGCAGGGTTCCACACAATCCATTCATGTTGTCCCATGTTATCGATTAAGTTTACATAACAAATGTGTAAGTGGATTGAACATAAAACAATTAATTTGTCCAAAAAATCTCAAGAATTTTGTTGTTTCAGCTCATTCTAAATAAATAGTTTGAACAAGCACCAAAATTAATTTCTTAAGTGTATAATAAGGTGGCACAGGGTACCCCTCAGGGGGGCAGGGCATGGAAAAAGTCAATGTTTTATATTTATATAGCCATATTCTTATTAGGTTAAAGACAAAATCATTTAAATGTGAAGCTGTACTTGAATATTGCAAACAAAAACAAAAAACGCTATAAGACCACCATGCAAAATGTTTGTTTATTCGATACAAATAGCTGCTTTCTAGTCTCCATCTCAAAAATCCAAGAGTACATAATTAAAACACTACATTTAAGCGGTTACTGCATTTTCTGCATGTGTACACTATTTGTGTAAATGGTTGTGGCTTTAATCTTGGAAACAACAGGAAAAATATTAACAACGATTTCTATTTTGAGAAGTGTGGTTGTATCGTGGTTTAATAACTATAAGCAAAAACTCTTAGGAGCTTTCAAAATACATTACCGGTCAAAAGTTTTTTTTTTCCCCATGTTTTTTTTTAAGAATTCATCAAGGCGGCATTTATTAAAGGTAAAAAAAAAAAAAAAGATTTGCTAAATATTTATTAAATATTTATTTAATACTTATTGTATGTATTTTCAAATTAAATCATTAGCTATTGCTTTTATTACTAGTACCATTAATAACAACAACAACAACAACAACAACAAAAATAATAATACAAATAATAAAAATAATAATAATAATAATAATAATATTAATAATAATAATTAATAGAGTGATTTATGAAGGATCATGTAGCTCTGAGGACTGGAGTAATGAAGCTGAAAATTCATCTTTAAAATCACTGCAATAAATTATTAAATTAAATGCTAAAATACTTTTAACTGTTCTTTAATAGTGCAATATCATTTCACTATTTTACAAGGTCTACAGTATTTTTTGATAGAATACATTCAGCCTTGGTGAGCAGGAGAAGCTTAATTTAAAACATTTAATAATCTTACTGACTTCAAACTTTCAATATGCAATTTTTATAAATAGTCCTATGTAATTATAAGTCTATACTTAATAATGGACAGTCAAATGGTCTGCAGCTTATGAATTCGCACTTCGTTGTTTTGAGCTGTGAATTTGAAAGCGCTCTGGTATTAGAGTGTAGAGCTGCTCAATTTTGAAAGAAAAAAAATCTAAATCAAAATTATTTTAGTAAAAAAAAGTTACCTAAGATTATTTAAAGAGGAACTATTATCCCCTGAAGAAGTCTCAGATGTCCCTAGAGTGTGTATGTCAAAAGAGTGTACTCAAAATACTACACACATCATTTTTCATACCTTTTAAACTGCTTATTTATTGGTATATGTGTGGCCTACACTTGTAAATTAACCGTTTTTCTGTATTTTGTGATTCCTGTTTTTATTTTCCTCCATTTGTTTCTGTTTTTAAATTGCATTATGGGATCTTAATCTTTCTTCCAGCAACTTTTAACTTTGAAAAGTTAGAAAAAGGGACTTTTATTAACATTTTTAACAGTTTAAAGTGATATATTGTCTGGGTTGGTGTATATTATGCTGCAAAAACCTTGTAATAAACCACCAGTACGTTTTCCGTTATTTTACAAACACATTTCTCTATTTATTATTTCTAATACATTATTTAAAACGACTAAAATGTCAATAAAAGCCACTTTGTTGAACTGTAGAGTTGAATTTTCAACATCAAAAGTCGACAGAGCAGAGATCAACATACCATAATGCAATTCAGATACCGTAAATGCATACAGAAAGTGTTGATTAACAGATATTTTCTGGAGTGTAGTGTGCATTGTGTAGAGTGCTGTAAAAATCGCACCTGCAGAGGGTCTGTGGGCACATGCATCAGGTGAGGAGGTCTGTCTGCGTGATGCTGCTGTCCTCCATTGCTCTCCTGCTCGTAAATGACATCTCGCTCCACTTGAGACAAACTGAGGAAGCGGCGGATCATGGACAGGTTCTCCCAGAGCGTGCGGTTCTCTGGGGATGGGTCCTCTTTCCAGCGCAGCAGCTCACAAAGCCAGCCCTGCAGGACAACACACACACACACTTTTATCTTTGCGCTGATGACAGTACATAATATTTGACTAGATATTTTTCAAGATACCAGTATCTAGCTTAAAGTGACATTTAAAGGCTTAAAAAGGTTAACTAGGCAAGTTAGGGTAATTAGGCAAGTCATTGTATAAAGATGCTTTGTTCTGTAGACAATTAAAATATAAATTGTTGCTTAAGGAGTCTAATAATTGTGACCTTAAGATGATTTAAAAAAAATTAAATGCTTCTTTTATTCTAGCCAAATTAAACAAATAAGACTTTCTCCAGAAAGTTTTCGCCCTCTCTTCGCGTTTAGGTTGAGTTTGTCAAACATCAAATAAAAATACACATTTTCAAAGCAATTCACAGGACCTTTAAGATTCACACTCTTACAATATAAATTACAATTCTTGCTCCAGGAAATGAAAAAAGTGTACACAGACCACATCATATGGAAACATGTGAACATGTAAAAAGAAACAAGTTCTGGTTAAAACAAAACCACTTGAAGATGTTTCCTGTCATGTACACTACTGTTTCAAAAGTCTGCGGTTGGTAGGATTAGTAAAAATGTTTTGAACCTCTTATGCATAACAAATGGCTGCATGCATTTATTAAACACACAGCAAAATGTTGATAATTGTAAAACAACTGTTGTTCATTTAAATAGCCAAGGTCTATTTTAAAATATTATGTATTGCTGTGGTGCAAAGCTGAATTTTCTCCAGTCTTCAGTGTCACAGAATAGTTCATGGACAAGTTGAGGAACTGGAAACATAATCAGACCAATTATGAACTCCTTTCAACATCAATGTCTAATATAAAAATAGCAAATTCCAAGTTTTAGGAAAGCAGTACACAGAAATAACAAACAGTGTAAAATGATCACTGTAAAATGTGAAGAGAAGAAATTTAGTTAAAAAGAAACTGAAAATTGTATATTGATGTTTCCTGTCATAAACACTACTTTCCAGTCTGTAATACACATACAGACACAAACAAATACATTTAATATTCTTTTTCTTTCTCTTATTATTATTATCATTATTATTATTTATGTCATGCTCACATATACTTGCCAAGATTATACTTGCCACATTGCCAAGTTGCAGTATTACACTATATTTTCCATTTTAAATGAATTTTAAAATAGAATTTATTTCTGCTATAAAGACCTTCATTTTCATCATCATTTCTCCTACAACAATCATTAATAGAATGGAATATTATTGCCTTTTAAAATACCCTTTTTATATTTTTAATATCTTTAAATATAATATATTTTCATCACGAAATCTGGATTTTTATGATAATTTCTCTAGTTTTTAGTGTCACACAACTACAAGAATCATTAACTTAATTGAAAAGTATTGCCAATTAAAATAACAATTTATTTTTTAAATATATTTAAATATAATATATTTTCTCTACGAAAAGCTGAATTTTCATGATAATTTTTCCAGTTTTTAGTGAAATGCAACTGCAAGAATCATTAAATTAATTGAATATTATTGCCAATAAAAATAATCATTTTCTATGTTAAATCATAATTAATTTTCTGCTATGAAAAGCTACATTTTTGTCATACTTTCTCTAGTCTTCAGTATCACACGACTACAAGATACATGAATGGAACTGAATATCATTGCCATTCAAAATAACCATTTTCTATATTAAAATATATTTTATTTTCACTACAAAAAGCTGGATGTTCATGATCATTTCTTCAGTTTTTAGTGTCACACAACTACAAGAATCATTAACTTAATTGAACATCATTGCCTTTTAAAATAACACAATTTATATTTTTAAATATCTTTAAATGTTATATATTTTCACCACAAAAAGCTGAATTTTAATGATCATTTCTCCAGTTTTTGAAGTCACATGACTACAATAATCATGAATGGAATTGAATATTATTGCCAGTTAAAATGAACCAGTTTCCATATAAAATATGATATATAAATATAATTTATTTTCACAATTTTTCCAGTGTTGGGCTGCTGGAAGGGCATCCGCTGAGTAAAACATATGCTGGATAAGTTGGCGGTTTATTCCGCTGATAAATAATGGGACTAAGCCAAAGGATAATTAACGAATTAATGTATTTTCACCAAGAAAAGCTGAATTTTCATGATCATTTCTCCTTTTTTTTGTGTTACACAACTACAAGAATCATTAATAGAATTGAATAATATTGCCAATTAAACTAACGCAATCTATATTTTTTAATTATCTTTAAATATAATATATTTTTACCACAAAAAGCTGAATTTTCATGATCATTTCTCCAGACTGAAATTGCATGACTACTATATTAATGAGTGCAATTGAATATTATTGACAATTAAAATAACCATTTTCCATATTTAAACATGATTTATTTTCACAAAGAAAGGCTGAATTTTCATGATAATTTCTCCTGTTTTTAGTGTCACACGACTACACGAATCATAAACATAATTGAATATTATAGTCATATTAAAAAAATAATTTTTTTATAATTAAATTTATTAATTCATTAATTTTCCTTCGGCTTGATCTTTATTTATCAGGGGTCACCACAGCGGAATGAACCGCCAACTTATCCAGCATATGTTTTACACAGCGGATGCTCTTCCAACTGCAACTCAGTACTGGGAAACACCAATGCACACTCATTCACTACGGCCAATATAGTTTACTCAATTCACCTATAGCGCATGTGTTTGGACGTTGGGGGAAAGCCACACCAACACGAGGAGAACATGCAAACTCCACACAGAAATGCCAACTGGTCCAGCCAGGATTCAAACAAGCGACCTTCCTGCTGTGAGACGACAGTGCTAACCACTGTGCCGTCCAACTTTCAATCTGAAAATATAATTTATTTCTGCCAAAAAAAAAATAATTTTCATAATTTCTCCAGTATTCAGAGTCACATCACTTCAAGTATCATTAACAAAACTGTTAACCAACCAACAAAGAAGCCAATAACCTCCGTCACCATTCCCATTCCTAATATAAAACACAGCAAAATCCTCATTACAGAGAGGAAACAGAGGAAAGCAGAGCACCAGTGTGTGTTCCAGCAGTCCAGTCCTGGCACGCTTACAGACGTGATGCTGTAATCTCCAGGCCAGTGTGTGGCAGCACCTTTCATTTACACAGGATTACCCATCACACACACACATACACACACACACACACACACACACACACACAGAGAGCGCTGCATGGCAAAGATAACTCAGCATTTCTGTTGTCCCATGTTCTACTCCTCCCAAAAGCCATGTAAAGCCCCAGAGAAAGGCTCATCAAGCTCACCTTGTTCCTCTGCCACGTTTATTGTCGCATTTTGTTTTATTTGCGCGCGCAGGGATTTGAGTCTTGTTTCTGCTGTGATGTCTGTAGCTGAGCGCAGTTCAAACACACACACACACACATACAACACCTTATCGCAGCCATTAAGCACACTATCAGAAAATAATCCTCAATCAAACATCTGCGGATAAAACGCCAAACAAATCCCACTGAGCCAAAAAACCAACCAACACTACCACCAAAAAAACATGTTAAAATCAATGTGCAAGCAAACTGAATTAAATAAAAAAAAGTCAACAGAGGTATTAGCATTAATGCTGCTGCATTACAGAACAAAAGCACAAGGATGAAGTCTTTGCATTGGACGGACACACAGATAGTGTAATGCTCTCCGGGGCCTGCAAGACCTGAAAGCCGTTTGTTTTTGTCCAATTGCATTTCTTCCACTGTCTTGCCATAAACAGAGCGCGCTCGCAGAAACAGACACATTTCGGTCAAACGCTACACAGGACAACGGGCATTAATGCAGGATATGAGCATCTACAGTAGCCAACATTTAAAGTGCTTCAAAAGCTTTTATTAAAGTTGTTCTAAAATATTAACAACACCCATTCATGTCTTAGGGTAGAACTAAACTAAAACTACATGATGGTGAAAAGGTAATTTTTATTAGAAATGTTTGACTCTTTTGATTGCAAATGTTGGTTAATGTGGGTTTGGCAGAAAAACAGACTTTGCATAAAATGAAATGAAATAAAATAAAATAAAATAAAATAAAATAAAATAAAATAAAATAAAATAAAAAATAAAATAAAATAAAACAAAGTAAAGTAAAATAAAATAAAATAAAGTAAAATAAAATAAAATGAAATAAAACATAACAAAACAAAACAGAACAAAACAAAAAATAAATAAATAAATAAATAAAATAAAATAAAATAAAATAATAAAACAAATAAAATAAATAATAAATTATATATTCTTAAATAAAACACAGGGTAGTAAAAATGTTAATTTTACTGGAAATGCCTGAACTTGAGATCTTTTAAATGCAAACATTGGTATATTTGGTAGGTAATAAAATAAGATATTTTATTTTCTGCCATAATCATAATCATTTTCTTCAGTGCCACACGACCATTAATGGAGTTAAATATTATTGCTTTTTTAAGAAAATTAAAGAAAATAAAATAAAAAAACTAATTCTGCCATGAAAACCAGAATTTCATAATAATTTCTCTAGACTTCACAGTCACATGACTACAAGAATCATTAATGGAATTGAAATATATTGCCATTTTTAAAAGCTAAAAAAATAAAGCAACATTTAAAAATAAAACAAAAATAAAATTAATTTTAAAATTGACAATGATAAAATGAAATCTCATTTTCTTCTCAAATATTATATTTAATCTAGTTCAAGGACAAACGTCAGGACAAACAATAGGAGACTTCAGCAGTAATACAGAGATCTTTCATGTGGCTACTCAATAATGTAATGTAATGTAATGTATTTTTTATTTAATGCCATGTCAGCAACCAAGGCTATCTTCATGGCAGGAATCTTTCAACAATAAATATACAATTTAAAAATCAACAAACAAAATAAAACATAAATTAAATAAGATTTTTTGTGTTAATACATGATAAAAATTCTAAAATCTTTACGGTTTCACTTTGTCAAAAATGTCCTTAAAAGAGTTCATTTCATAAAAAGTCCTTCTGGAATCAGTAAAAGCAGTACAGTCCAGTAAAATATGTTTTACAGTAAGAGGAGTTTTGCGGCTACTCAATAATAAGTAAAACAAAAAATAAATAAAATAAAATAAACAAAAAATAAACTTATTGAATCTTATTGATTTTTAAATAACATTTTCTTTTAAAATCTAGGGCACATTCCTTACAAAAAACAAATAAATAAAACAACAACAAATAAATAAAATAAATGTCAAAACAATTATCAAATCAAACAGATCTTAATTAATTATTGTATTTATTTATACTGTATTTAATCTAGTTTGGGTCTAGGACAAACATCAGGAGATCTTTCATGTGGCTACTCAAAAATAAGTTAAAACAAAAAGCAACATTAAACAATACAAAAAAAATGCTTTATTGTCTTTAAACTTAATTATTTATTTTTAAATATTATTTATTTTTATTTTTCAAAATCCACATTCCTTACCAAAAATACAAACATGTAAAAAACATAAAATAATGCCAAAATAATATAATAAAAATATTTAAATCAGACAGATCTTATTTTTATTTATTTCTTTTTCCTAAAAATCTTAATTTTCTTTAAAAAATATTTATTATTAATTAATTTAATATAATAGCACTTTAAGGTCAACAGTATTAGTCCCTTTAAGCTATATATTTTTTGATAGTCATGTCACTTTAAGCTTACACAAAAATTTGCTTAATGTCTATAAACTAAATTGCATTTATTAAAAAAAACACTATACATTGTTTTCTATTTTTTTTCTAAAACCTAGATCACAATCTTTATCAAAAAACAAATAAAACAACATAAATAATGTCTAAGCAATAATCAAATCAAGCAGAATATAAAACAGAATGCACAATGAATGAATGTCACAGTGCAAATAATCCCGAGCTTGTTATCAAACCCAATGTCATGCATTTGTGTATTTAATATTATTTTTATTTAACATTGCCATGAAAAGTGACCTTAAAATCCCGATATGTTTTGCGTCACTCATTTACAGCAGATTATGTTCCCTCGGCACGTCCACGCAAAGTTCTGAACGGGTGAAGTGCTAGGAACGAGGGTCTCATCGGCCCACCAGAGCCTGCATTGTGTTGAGGGTATAAATAGCAGCGGTGCATTCTGATAAAAATATTTCTCTCTCGCACACAATGGCTGAATTCATGCGTAAGATTCACCCAGCTAAGCAGGATAGCGTGTGCCTATGTGTGTGTGAGGGCCGAGCGGGTCACAAGCTGCCAATGAGCAGCACAGGACGGCTACTGTGAAAGAACAGGCCGTGTTTATGCCAGCCGACCGCATTAATAACATCAGGATGCAGGAGTTCAGGAGCTCCAGACAGTTGCGCTTTTTGCACATCACAGTCACATGGCGCCATCAACACCTTTTTATTATCTCATTTGCTGCTTATCGGACTCTCCGTTCAGCCAAGAGTGTGCCAGGTTTAGAGGAGACCACAGACAATTTTAGGCAATGTCCACATAAACACTGGCATTTTCAAAACGGTTACCAGTTTCAAGGTTTACCAGGGTTAAAAAAAAAGTTTTCAAGACTGAAATACTTTTCTGTCATACCGGTCCTATGTTACACCGTTCCTAATCACAAAATATGTTTCAGGAGCTACATTTTTTTTGAAGATTTTGTTTTCGCGAATCTACAAGAGGCTGATGTGTATGCTTTTGAGATCACTTAAACTTTCTTTCAAGTGCCTTTCACGCCTACTCTTCTCGTTTAAATCCACCAGTCGACTGACTGACCAACTGATTGACCCATCTTCGCCAACTGACAGTGTTTTCAAAAACACAGATTGACACGCCCACCGCCATCCCTAAACCCAACCGATAGTGTTTTCAAAATCAATTGACCTGACCAGCGACACCGCTAAACCCAACTATTAGGGCCTACTCACACTATGCCATCCGTACCGTGCCCAGGCCCGTTTCCCGGATCGTTTGAGAAGTGTGAGTGCGCTGAATCGGGCTCAAGCACGGTTCACTTGTCGGATCTGTTCGGCGAAATATTTGACTGCATGTCACCGCATATCAAACAACTGAAACGATATAACTAGAGAAATCTCCTCTGTGCTGCTGAGTGAGTGAGAGCGCTTCTCACTGAACAGCGCAGCAGCGATGATGTAAGCGTGCCGAGGCCCGATATGGTGTAAGTGCGGGCCGTCGGGGGAGACGGGAGGGGGGACAAGCGTGCTTTGGCCCGGTTCGAGGCAACTGTACCTAGTGTGAGTACGGCCTTAGTGTTTTCAAAGGCACCGATTGACCCGACCAACGACATCCCTAAACCCAACCAATAATGTTTTCAAAATAAATTGACCTGACCAGCGACACTGCTAAACCCAACTATTAGTGTTTTCAAAAGCACCGATTGTACCCCTTGGTTTTGAGTGTGGTCCTAAAAAATCTATGTTTGAAGGGGTATCTGGCCCTTTCCCTTAGCCCTACGCCTTCAAGTTAAAGAGAAATGGGACAGGGAATATGAAAGGGGAAGTGTTTAGGGGTAGAATTGGGATTGGGCCTTAAACTGCGATTTCTAATTATTAACATCAACTTTTGAACAATATATAAACCGATGTTTTAGATGTTTTATATACAAATACAATTTGTAAAGTAATATATATATATCTGTTATTTGACGCTTACTGTAGCTTTATTTACCAAACAGGTTTGTGTGGTTTATTTGTAAACTAATTTCGAGAGGATCACGTGCTTATGATCAACATGGCTGGCACCTCATTAGCTTCATTATCTGCCCCATTAGATGATTACAGACGCATTATAAATAACCAGAGTTTTTCACTTTAGTTACCTTCGAATTAATTGAATTAATTCATGTGTTAAGCTGTTAGCTAATATGCTCTCCAAATTTGTAATTTTTTTTGTGCAATTATGTAGATAAAAAAGTAGTGTCCATGTGTAAATATTAATATTTATACACATTTTTAATAAATAATAAATAATACATAATAAATACATATAATATACATAAAATAAAATAAATATAAAATAATTATATAAAACAAATTAATATAATAATAATAATAATAATAATAATAAACATAATCATAATAATAATTATTTTTTTATTATATATATATATATATATATATATATATATATATATATATATATATATATATATATATATATATATATATATATATATATATATATATATATATAATTTATTTCTAGACAAAATTGCATATTAAACTTGTGACAAATCAGATGCCTCCAGATCAATGCTCGGTCCTGTATATATTACATTTACATTTAGTCATATTCTTAAAAATACACTTAAAATATTCTGTTTGTTACTGAATGAGAACAAAATATAGTATATAAACTAAATTATACACATAATGTTACATATAATAATTCATTTCTCATATAAACTATATATAAATTAAATTACATTTCATTGTTCGTTCTACTTATTAATATATTTGACATTTATTTTAAGACAAAATGGTATACTATATTTTGTATTTAGTACACTTGTGTACTATTCAGCATAGACATGATGTGAATTGTAATGTCTGATCAGCTGTCTCCAGATCAGTGCTCTATGCTGTATATACTATAATACATTATTTATTCATTCATTCATTTATTTTCTTTGGCTTAGTCCCTTATTTATCAGGAGTCACCACAGCGGAATGAACCACCAACTATTCCAGCATATGTTTTAAACAGCGGACGTTCTTCCAGCTACAACAGTACTGGGAAACAACCACAAACTCTCACATACACACACACACATACACTACGGCCAATTTAGTTTAATCAATTCACGAATAGCACTTGTGTTTGGACTGTGGGGGAAACCGGAGCAACCGGAGGAAACCAACATGATCAGGGGAAACATATAAACTCCATACAGAAATGCTAACTGACCCAGCCGGGACTTGAACCAGTGACCTTCCAGCTGTGAGGCAACAGTGTAAACCATCGAGACATAAAATGTTTTTTCCCTCATTCAGTAAAACTGCCTACTATACTTTGTACTTGGTACACTTGTGTATCATATAGCACGGAAATGATTTGAATTGTGACGTCTGAGCAGCTGTTTCCAGACCAGTGTCCTCTCAGCTTATCAGTCATCACATCACTGGCTGCCTTTCTCAAAGCCGTCAGCAGGTTTCAGTAGAGATACAGCCCCTATAGACCTGAGGGCTCGTCCTGACAAACAGCCAAACTCCAGCGGCGGACGCCGGTCACAAACCCCAGCCTGGAGGGGGAGGGCAGATGTCAGCGTACTACACTTTCTTTCCCATTCTTTATAAATAAAGATGCTAATCCATTGTTATGGCTTGAGTCTCGAACGTGCTGAAGTTAAAAAACAAAAGCGAGAAAACAAACATCTTGATGTCAGGCAGAGGCTGCAGTGTTCGGCAGACAAAGCATTATTGTTTGCTGCTCTGCCGCCCCTCCTGAATCTGGCAGAGACTCCGCTTTTGGCAGACAGTGTCATGCAGATCAATCCCGAAGATAATACAGTATGTTCAAACCTGTTCTCGTCTGAGAGCGTGTGTGGGGTTTTGCGGATGTGCGAGTGAACGAATTGGACCCGCCGCATGCGCGTCAAGTCCATCTGTTGGCTGAAATATATTAATGCCTTCGCACAGCATATGTGAATCTTCTGCAACAATAAGCAAAAAAAAAAAGAAAAAAACAGGGGGCCAAAAATAGGCCGAGTACAGACTGCCTTTTTGGATATCTTACTATGCAAATAGACCTGCTCCCAGTGTTTATTCAAATGGTCTTGGCATGCATGAGGGGAAAATGAGGCCAGTGCCCCAGATGAACTCTAAACACACACACAAACGCGTCCGGTCCCCACAGATGTGGTCAAGCGGATGCTCTGCTGCCTTCATCTGCAGGAGAAAAACATGCTGGATGCAAGTGTTCATGTGCATCACAAACACTAGCCATCCTCCAGACACTAGGGGGCGATAGAGTGACCTTCAATGAGGCTAAATATGTATGGGAAGTGTTTTTCAGCCATGGATGACCTTCCGGTGAAAGGTTTTCAATTTCAAAGGGTGTCTTTCACAGCAAGATATCACTCATTCATTCATTTTCCTTTTTTTCATCAGCGGTCACCACAGCGGAATGAACAGCCAACTCATTTATACATTCATTTTCTTTTCGGCTTAATCCCTTTATTAATCAGGGTTGCCACAGTGGAATGAACTGAAAACTTTTCCAGCATATGTTTTTACGCAGTGGATGCCCTTCCAGCCGCAACCCAACACTGGGAAACACCCATGCACACTCTTTCACATACTACGGCCAATTTAGTTCATCCAATTCACCTATAGCACATGTGTTTAGATAGGTGGGGGAAACCGGAGCACCCGGAGGAAACCCACGCCAACATGGGGAGAACATGCAAACTCCACACAAAACTGCCAACTGACCCAGCCGGGGTTTGAACCAATGACCTTCTTGTTGTGATGCGACAGTGCTAACCCCTGAGCCACAATGTCGCCCCATGTAATTTTAAATGTAACACAGGAAATACGTTAAGACCATTGTTATTGTTTACATACCTCAAAATTGTCTATAAACTGTATATATATATATATATATATATATATATATATATATATATATATATGTATACAGTTGAAGTCAGAATTATATATATTAACTATTAACATCCATAATAGGAAACGCAAACACTAGGAAAGTACCGGTTTCGAACATTTTTCAAAATATCTTCTTTTATCTTTAATAGAAAATACAATACAAAAACAAAGGTAACACTCTTTATTTTGATGGTCCACTTGAGTATTCGAATATCTGCTTAATATCTGCTGATACTGCTCCTTCAACAGACATTTAACTGACTAGAAGAAACTTTGCAAGTACATGCTAACTTACACTAACCCTAACCGTCTACTTATAATCTAATGAGAATTAGTTGGCATGTAGGCATGCAATGTAACTTAAATTCACCGAACGGACCATCAACAAAGTGTGACCAAAACAAACCCCAACTGACACTCAAACAGAGCTCATAACATGTCAGTCTGTAAACGTTTGTAAGCTCTTGTTAATTTCTCAATGGAAATATGAATTGATTATTATGTTTTTACAACCTAAAACCGACCTTATGGGGAAAGGGAGATATGACTACCTTGCATGGCTAACAAAATGTGAAGCATTTATTGCTCATTCATATTTCTTACCATTTATGCAATGCTATAGAATGACTTGTTTGGTCTCGTCCTGTTTAATTGCAACATGTAAATGTACAGTGTCATTTATTTTTGTTCAGAAATTCCCCTGGGGGTCAATAATACCTGTCTGTTTAACTATCTAGACATCTCAGACAGAATGATTCTGTGCGGGCCTTCAAGAAACCTGCTAAACAACATCCATGACAGTATTAATATGTTCCTGTTGAGGTTTATTCAGAATAATTTAACCAGTTACCAGCCATTTTAAATATAAACAAGGTCAATTTGAGTGCAAAACACACTCGCTTCAATAAAATCCTTCACAAAACAAATATGTTATCTCATACAGTGAATAAAATGAGAGCCAAACTTGAATTGACAAGCAACTGAGCTCAAAAACAACCTATATGTCTACAAAATATTAGCAAGGAAAAAGCAGAGCTCCTTTCATCCGGTGTCCCATTTTAATAAAGCTAAGAGAAAACAGACCCAACATAAAGTGTAAGTAGGTTGATCGCAACATAATTTAAACAAAGAGCACTGAGCCTGCAACGAGCCCTCGACACACACGCGAGCAACCTATGAGAAAACGCTAGTCCATCAATTATAAGCGTGTGATTGAGATTTAATTCAAAGCTGGAGTTTAATTGCTAATATCAGAGAGTAATTAAGCAGATAAATCATGCCTGATCTTATTGAATTATAGATTAAAACTGCATAAAACCTGCAAATTGTACATGTCAGCTCCAACAGCACTCTTAATTAGCACAAGTTTGCTTTAAAACAGCAAAAAAAAAGATATCAAGTCGTTAACTTTTATGATGGAAGCTCTTTAAGCGTTTGAATTGTTTTATGTTGGTCAATTACACCACATGATCACTTAGGGTCATATTTTAGTGCTCTATATATTTACACACAGTATAAAAGTAATATAATGCTCCTATATGTAGGCAGTCATCTAACGATTTAAGAGACTGGATTTATTAGGTGTGTGTTTGAGAGAGTAAAGCATTACTTTTTGTTTCATTCAAGTTCTGAGAAAATTTCTTACGAATAAAAGTGTGTGTGTGTGTGTTTGTATTTATATTATAGATGAGTGTAGATTATTTTTTAATCTCGATTAATCTCACTGTAATCTTGAAATTATTCTAGATTAATCTAGATTAAAATTGCTCTTTTGAATTCTGCCGAAGGCATTCAGAATATGTGTGCTACCCAAATCACGACTAAAAGTAAGTCTTTAAGAACGGGTTTATCAAGCCAGGTGGCGCATTAGACCAGGGGCTCATCTCCTGTTTCCAAAATGCAGTTTTACTATGATATTTGGTGATATATATCACACACCTGTGTATTGCATATACTATTATCACGATAACAATACTTTTTGCGATATATCATACAGCCCTAATATTGATACACCCATGAGTGTATTGTATATACTATTATCACAATAACGATACTTTTTGCGATATATCAAGATCTCCCTCTTTTGATGCACATGAGTGTATTGTATATACTATTAGCGCGATTACAATACTTTTTGCGATATATCAAGAATCCCTTATATTGATGCACATGAGTGTATTGCATATACTTTTATCACAATAACGTTATTTTTTGCGATATATCAAGATCCCCCTATTTCGATGCACATGAGTGTATTGCATATACTATTAGCGCGATTACAATACTTTTTGCGATATATTAAGAATCCCTTATATTGATGCACATGAGTGTATTGCATATACTATTATCGCGATTACGATACTTTTTGCGATATATTAAGAATCCCTTATATTGATGCACATTAGTGTATTGCATATACTATTATCACGATTACGATACTTTGAGATATGTTGTACAGCCCTAATATTGATGCACATGTGTATTGCATATACTAATATCGCGATTACAGTGCTTTTTGCGATATATTGTGCAGCCCTAATATTGATGCGCATGTGTGTATTGCATATACTATATCGCGACTATGATATTTTTTGTGATTTATCGTGCAGCCCTAATATTGATGCACATGTGTATATTGTATGTACTATTATCGCGGTTACGATACTTTTTGAGATATATATTGTTCAGCCCTAATATTGATGCAGATTTGTGTATTGCATATACTATTATCGCAATAACTATACTTTTTTCGATATATCGTGCAGCTCTAATATTGATGCACATTTGTGTATTACATATACTATTATCACAATAATGATACTTATTGTGATATATTGTGCAGCCCTAATATTTATGCAGATTTGTGTATTGCAAATACTATTATCGCAATAACGGTATTATTTGTGATATATTGTGCAGCCCTAATATTGATGCACATGTTGTATTGCATATACTATTATCGCGATTACGATAATTTTTGCGATATATTGTGCAGCGCTAATATTTATGCAGATTTGTGTATTGCAAATACTATTATCGGAATAACAATATTATTTGCGATATATTGTGCAGCCCTAATATTGATACACATGTATGTATTGCATATACTCTTATCGCATCATGATACTTTTTGCAATATATCAGCCCAGTGTATTATAAAAGTGTATAATTATTTATTTGTATTTGTAATTTATTTATATATAAATTTTTCCTTCAAAAAATGACAAGAATAACAAATATTTTCATTTCTTGTTGTTTAATCAAGCGTATTCTGATAATTGTGAAAAACTGACATTGCACCTATTTGATATTTTATGGAAAAAGTGCTCTATTGTATTTTAAATTGGAGAGAAATGTCAATACTAGTTTATAAAAATAAAATAAAAACCAAACACACAACTTTACCTTGCAAATCCAGAGAAACTCACAACTGTGGTGTTGATTATTTTCTATTTACTATGAATATACAAGTTCAAATTTCTCTATTTAAAATAAAGACGTTAAAGAAAAAGCACTTTTTTTGTGGTGCATCTAATAACGAAAACCCCATAGCACAACACAAGCCTGAGTGAAAGAAGTCAAGCATGCACAGACATTTGCTCATAATGGAACAAATGTGCAGATATTGATCAGTCTGTCAGAAATACCAATCTATAGCAACGTCCAAAAAGTTGCAGGAAACAAGAAGACTGAGAAAAGCAGGTCCGGTCCGCCTGTGTACGCTGTGGGCGAGCGGCTCCATTGGCTGCAGTTAAATTGAAATATTTCGCAGCGTGTGTCAGAAGCATGCAGAATGGTAATTATGACAGATCTGATTAAGCGGGCGAGTCGGGGGCCGGGCGAGGCGGCTCCGGGCTGCAGGTGCGACCTTGTGCATTCCTGCGTGTGTAAATAAAATTAATTACAAGCATGGGGGCGCGCGGCGCGTGACATCGCTACGTGCGGGGAGTCCCACGGGGGGGACCCTAATGGAATATTTTCCTGGAGTCTAATAATACAGTTGGTATTGACTTGAGGTAATTAGGGGGATCATTAAAGCCGCTTTTCCCCGCGTATTTGCCTGCCTGATCAGATTAGCGAGAATGGGCCTCAGAACAAGCCCTGTGTGGTCTGACAGAGGAGAGCGAGAGAAACCGGGCCACCTCTAACACTACCTTACACACAGAGAGAGAAAGAGAGAGAGAGATGCCAGGAAACACAGAATATGTGGTCATCGAATGAGTGTGGAAAAACATGCCATCTTGTTGAGTGTGGCGATAATGATATTGTTTACGTTATATAACATTGTCCTACAAAATGCTATTTATTATTATTATTATTATTTACTAATATTAAAATAAACAGGTGAAATATATTTTTCAGATCTATTTTATTCCGATTCAGACTAAAAAACTGTATAGAGGTGCAAACATTTAGTCTTTAAGACATAATAAATCAGTGAAAACCTCTGCATTCTGAGAATCTTATTGGCTGATTGGCCTCCAGCCAATAGCAGGACAGCAACTATTGGAGAGGTGGGGATAGAGATAGTAAGGCCCCATCTGAATGGTCAAGTTGAGAAAAATAACCAATGCGTCAAATAAATGTTATTTATCACACACCTGTGTATTGCATATTTTATTATCATGATAACGATATTTTTGCGATACATTGTGCAGCCCTAATACTGATGCCAGTCTATATTGCATATACTATTATCGCTATTACGGTACTTTTAGCGATATATCATGCAGCCCTAATATTGATACACCCATGAGTGTATTGCATATCCTATTATCGCGATTACGATACTTTTTACGATATATTTTGCAGCCCTAATATTGATACACCCATGTGTGTATGGCATATCCTATTATCGCGATTACGATACTTTTTGAGATATATCATGCAGCCCTGATATTGACACACCCATGTGTGAATTACTTATACTATTATCAATATTACGATACTTTTTGCAATATATCTTGCAGCCGTAATATTGATACACCCATGTGTGTATTGCATATCCTATTATCGCGATTACGATACTTTTTGCGATATATCATGCAGCCCTAAAATTGATGAACGCATGTGTTTATTACTTATACTATTATCAATATTACGATACTTTTTGCGATATATCTTGCAGCCGTAATATTGATACACGCATGTAAGTATTGCATATACTTTTATCACGATTACAATACTTTTTGTGATATACCTTGCAGCCCTAGTATTGATACACCAATATGAGTATTACATATACTATTATCGCGATTATGATACTTTTTGTGATAAATCATGCAGCCCTAATCTTGATACATCCATGTGTGTATTGCATATACTATTATCACAATAACGGTACTTTTTGCAAAATATAATGCAGCCCTAATATGGATACACATGTGTGTATTGCATGTACTATTATCGTGATAACAATACGTTTTGCGATATATCATACAGCCCTAATATTGACACACCCATGTGTGTATTGCATATACTATTATCGCAATTACGATACTTTTTGCAATATATCATGCAGCCCTAAAATTGATACACTCGTGTGTATTGCATATCCTATTATCACGATAACAATACTTTTTGCGATATATCATGCAGCCATAATATGGATACACAATGTCTATCCTGCATATTTTAATATCTCTCTCACTTTCTAAAGAGAGCAAACAGATTCCAGCAAAACAGAATACTTGGTCATCGAACGAGCATTAAACGACAAAAAAAGGGTTCGTTTTGGAGGAGAGTGCTGCGATAAATCAGACGCAAAATTAATTTTCCCGACATCTGGGTCTCTGGTTTACGAATATTGTGCCTTTAATAATAGAGGGGGAGCTGCAGCTGTTTCCCAGGCAACCTAATAACCAGGCAGCCAGATAAATAAATAAATCAATTAATAAACAGTCATGGCCCTATTTCCGCTCTCGCAGGCCCGCCGCTCCCATCTGCCTCACACACACACACACACACATACACACACACACACACACACACACACACGCCCCTGGGAGACGGAGAATTCATCACCGCAAACAAACAACTCTACAAAATGAACACCATAATGAAAAATATATATATATTCTGTGGGCAATTGTTGGGGGTTGGCAGAATCGGGAGGGAGCACCGATCTTTCTTATAGGACTGTAATTTGATTTGCATCTGGTTTTGGGTTCTTGGGTCTTAATGAAGGTGAATGCAGATATAAGGCAGACATTACTGTAGAGCTGGACAGAAAACCTGAATGTGCTCTTATTTGGCTTTTATTTGTGTAATAAATGCTCCTGGTGGTCACACTGCAAATGATTTGTCAATCCATGTTCTCCAGCTTATATAATATTTGTTTTTGTCGTTTTTGCTTAATTTTGACCTAGCATCAGAAGAAAGTTGCAATATTGTACTAGATATTTTTCAAGATAGTAATATTTTTCAGATTAAAGTGCAATGTAAAGTCTTTACTAGGTTAGTTAGGTAACTAATCAAGTTAGGGTATTTAGGCAAGTGATTGTATAGCAGTGGTTTGTTCTGTAGCTAATCGAATTGGTTAATAATATCGACCTTAAAATAGTTTCACAAAATTTAAATTAACTCTAGTTAAAATAAAGCAAATAAAACTTCCCACACAAGAAAAAAAAAAGGAAATAATGTAAAAATGTTCTTAATCTATTAAGAAACTCACTTGCGAAACATTTAAAAAAATAATTACTAGCTGACAGCTAATAATTTTGCCTTCAACTGTTTATTAACTGTTGGGCAGGGCTTGAAACTGATTGGATGGTTGTGGTTTGCTTTTGGTGGATTTTATGGGATTGACAGGGTGATCCTACTCCTAAAAATCAAAGATGAGAGGGAGGGAAAGCTCCGCCCACAGGAAGAGCTCAGGCACAGCTGATTTAGAAAATGTAGTTGGATTTGTTTATCTCACAGCCTACAGAACTACAGTCAGCTGCTTGCTAAATAGATGCAGGTGTTACCAGGGGAAGCAAATGTTTCATTCTCGTTTTACTAGAAAAAAAAAAATCTGTACGACACCCGCGAGTGCATGATGATGTCATCAGTATTGCTGGTCTATTTTCCTGGAGCTAAGAAGTATTTATTTAAATTCTTTGGTAGAAGGTACACATGTAATGTCTGTATAAAGCTGACTTTTTAAAAATAAATAATGCAACATGACATTTTTTTTTAAATCACTCAATATTTTTGGGGATGAAAATATGGAATGAATTGCCACATGTCTTTTAACAGTAATAAAAGATCTAAAAAATAGTTGAGCTATATTTAATAACGCAATATTTAGCAAATTGATTCTCATGATGTTTTATTTAAATTTTGTGTTATACGCTTCATTGATTTCTATTGTTTTGGTCTAATGGAGGGGCGTGAAGGTGGCACAGTGGGTAGCATAATCCAAAGACAAGTGGTATAGGTGAAATGTCCCTAGTGTATGTACGTGAATGACTGTGGATGTTTCCCAGAGATGATTGCAGCTAGAAGGGTAACCGCCGTGTGAAACATATGCTGGATAAGTTGACGGTTCATTTCGCGGTGGCAACCCCGGATTAATAAAGTGACTTAGCCGAAAAGAATATGAATGAATGGTCTAATGTAAATGTGTCTTTATATTTGGTTGTGGTATCGTTGTGTATTGTTATAGTTTAGTGTAAATTTGTTTGTTGTTTATTTTTGGTACTTTCAATTGATTA
Organism: Danio rerio; assembly: GCF_052040795.2. Taxonomy (NCBI): domain Eukaryota; kingdom Metazoa; phylum Chordata; class Actinopteri; order Cypriniformes; family Danionidae; genus Danio; species Danio rerio. The sequence goes on from NC_141036.1 coordinate 55,345,935, forward strand.
AATTTAAAGTTAATTTTCCTTTTAGTTTTCCGATCAATATAATTTTTTATTAGCTGGACACCAGAAGGAGACACTTCCTTGGCTAAATAAACAATAAGCAATATTAAATTGAAAAGGTGTATTGCATATACTATTATCGCGATAACGATACTTTTTGCAATATATCGTGCAGCCTTAATATTGATACACATTTGTAGGCATTGCTTATAGTATTATCGCAATAACGATACTTTTTTGTGTTATATAGTGCAGGCCTAATATTGCTACACCCCTTTGTGTATTGCATATACCATTATTGCGATAACAGTACTTTTCACAATATATCATGCAGGCCTAATATTGATACACTCCTGTGTATTATACTATAATCGCAATAACGATACTTTTTGCCATTATATCGCGCAGTCCTAATTTTGATATACACTTTTAGGTATTGCTTATATTGTTATCAGAATAACAGAACTTTTTGTGTTATATTGTGTTCCCCTAATATTGATACACCCATGTATCCCATGCACATACCATTATTGTATCGTGCAGCTCTAATTTTGATACACGGGTATATTGCATGTACTATTATCAAGATAACGATACGTTTTGTGATAAATATCATAGAGCCCTAACATTCACACACACACATGTAGGTAATGCATATACTATTATCATGATAACAATATTTTTTTGCTATAAATTGTGCAGCCTTAATACTGATACACCCAAGTGTGTATTGCATATACTATTATATACTATTATCGCGATTACTGTATTTTTTGCGATATATCATGCAGTGCTAATATTAACACACTCATGTGTATTGCAATAACGAAACTTTTTGCAATATATATCGTGGCGCCCTAATACTGATACACACATGTAGTTATTGCATATACCATTATCGCAATAACGATACTTTTTGTGATATATCGTGCAGCCCTAATATTGATATACACTTTTAGGTATTGCTTATATTGTTATCAGATTAACGTAACTTTTTGTGTTATATTGTGTTGCCATAATATTATTACACCCATATGTGTATAGAACATACCATTTTTGCGATAATGGTACTTTTTTCGCGATGTATCGTGCAGCTCTAATTTTGATACACGGGTATATTGCATGTACTGTTATCAAGATAACGATACGTTTTGTGATAAATAACATAGAGCCCTAACATTCACACACACACATGTAGGTAATGCATATACTATTATCATGATAACAATATTTTTTGCTATATACCGTGCAGCACTTATATTGATACAGATATATACTATAATCGCGATAACAATACTTTTTGTTATATCACGCAGCCCTAATATTGCTACGCTTATTTGTGTATTGCATTTACCACTACTAATAAACAATATTTTTTGCTATAAATTGTACAGCCTTAATACTGATACACCCAAGTGTGTATTGCATATACTATTATATAATATTCTCGTGATTACTGTATTTTTTGAGATATATCATGCAGTGCTAATATTAACACACTCATGTGTATTGCAATAACGAAACTTTTTGCAATATATATCGTGGCGCCCTAATACTGATACACACATGTAGTTATTGCATATACCATTATCGCAATAACGATACTTTTTGTGATATATCGTGCAGCCCTAATATTGATATACACTTTTAGGTATTGCTTATATTGTTATCAGAATAACGTAACGTTTTGTGTTATATTGTGTTGCCCTAATATTGATACACCCATATGTGTATAGAACATACCATTTTTGCGATAATGGTACTTTTCGCGATGTATCGTGCAGCTCTAATTTTGATACACGGGTATATTGCATGTACTGTTATCAAGATAACGATACGTTTTGTGATAAATATCATAGAGCCCTAACATTCACACACACACACATGTAGGTAATGCATATACTATTATCATGATAACAATATTTTTTGCTATATACCGTGCAGCACTTATATTGATACAGATATATACTATAATCGCGATAACAATACTTTTTGTTATATCACGCAGCCCTAATATTGCTACGCTTATTTGTGTATTGCATTTACCACTATTAATAAACAATATTTTTTGCTATAAATTGTACAGCCTTAATACTGATACACCCAAGTGTGTATTGCATATACTATTATATAATATTCTCGTGATTACTGTATTTTTTGAGATATATCATGCAGTGCTAATATTAACACACTCATGTGTATTGCAATAACGAAACTTTTTGCAATATATATCGTGGCGCCCTAATACTGATACACACATGTAGTTATTGCATATACCATTATCGCAATAACGATACTTTTTGTGATATATCGTGCAGCCCTAATATTGATATACACTTTTAGGTATTGCTTATATTGTTATCAGAATAACGTAACGTTTTGTGTTATATTGTGTTGCCCTAATATTGATACACCCATATGTGTATAGAACATACCATTTTTGCGATAATGGTACTTTTCGCGATGTATCGTGCAGCTCTAATTTTGATACACGGGTATATTGCATGTACTATTATCAAGATAACGATATGTTTGTGATAAATATCATAGAGCCCTAACATTCACACACACACACATGTAGGTAATGCATATACTATTATCATGATAACAATATTTTTTGCTATATATCGAGCAGCACTTATATTGATACAGACATATACTATAATTGCGATAACGATACTTTTTGTTATATCGTGCAGCCCTAATATTGCTACGCTTATTTGTGTATTGCATTTACCACTATTGCTAAAACTATATTTTTTTGCTATATATCGTGCAGCCCTAATATTGATACACCCAAGTGTGTATTGCATATACTATTATTTACTATTATCGCGATTACTGTATTTTTTGCGATATATCATGCAGTGCCAATATTAACACACTCATGTGTATAGCAATAACGAAACTTTTTGCAATATATATCGTGGCGCCCTAATACTGATACACACATGTAGTTATTGCATATACCATTATCGCAATAACGATACTTTTTGTGATATATCGTGCAGCCCTAATATTGATACACATTGTCTATCCTGCACATTTTAATATCTCTCACTTTCTCTCCGACCCACTGTTGCCCCCCTAGAGAGCAGCGAGCCAGGCGTTCGGTGACAGATGGCACTGCCTCCTCTTCCCCCTTCATACACATACACACACACCGGCCCATCGCCTGCCCCCCTGTACTGCGGCAGATCACTGACATTCTGTCTCATTAGAGCCCTGCTAATTACCTCTGCCTCTTCCAGGAGAGAGAGAGAGAGAGAGAGAGAGAGAGAGAAAGAGAGAGAGAGAGAGAGAGAGAGAGAGAGAGAGAGACGGGTCACTCTCATGGCTCAAGGTTCTAAAGGGCTTGTCATCTGATTGTGTTCACCATCACAGGGTGTCAGCACAACTCCCACAATGCCCTTCTTCTCTCTGTTCATGCTGAATGCCAGTCATGTCTGTATTAGTGGTGTTTGCTAAGTCATACTGTACTGTGCGTCACTACTGCTGTTGCTCATTCAGAGATTAAGGGATTTTATAAAAACCACTAAACATACATATTCACATCGATATGAAATCCAAACTGTCCTGTTGTTATGTGTAAAGGCATGGCCTTAGTGTGGAGCATTCAGTAATGCATGCTTTTGAAAATTATATATTAAACAATTGCATTTATTATATAAGGGCGACTCAGTGGTTAGCACTGTCGCCTCACAGTAAAAAGGTCGCTGGTTTGAGCCCCGGCTGGGTCAGTTGGCATTTCTGTGTAGAGTTTGCATGTTCTCCCCGTGTTGGCGTGGGTTTCCTCCGGGTGCTCCAGTTTACCCCACAATCCAAACACATGCACAATAGGGGAATTGGGTAAGCTAAATTGTTCATTGTTTATGTTTGTATGTCCTGGTCCTCCTGGTTGGTGGTTGAGTGTTGGACTAACGACCCACCTTGTATAAAATAGACGTTACGAAAGACAAATATGGTGCAGCTAAATATCAACTTATATATAAACGACCCTGGGAGTAAGTAAGTATTTATTATATAAAGTTTGATCACTATTAGGAAGTATTAATCACTATTAACCACATCCAAAACACAAAATATATATGTGTGTACCGTATACGGTTGTGTGTATATACACACACACACACACACAAACACACACAAAATGCATATATTGTATAAAATATTTGTATTACTATCACAGTATATACTATGTAAATACAAACATTATCTTGTGTGAGATTTATCACAGGGTGGCGCAGTGGGTAGCGCTGTCGCCTCACAGCAACAAGGTTGTTGGTTGAGTCTCGGCTGGGCCAGCTGGCAATTCTGTGTGGAGTTTGCATGTTCTCCCCGTGTTGCCGTGGGTTTGCTCCGGGTGCTCCTGTTTCACCCACAAGTCCAAAGACATGGTATAGGTGAATTGAAAAAGCTAAATTGGCCGTATTGTATGTGTGTGAATGAGAGTGTATCCCAGTGATGGGTTGCAGCTGGAAGGGCATCCGCTGCGTAAAACATATGCTGGATAAGTTGGCGGTTCATTCTGCTGTGGCAACCCCTGATTTATAAAGGGATTATGCCGAAAAGAAAATGAATGAATGGGTCATCAATAAATTAATATTCAATAAATTATCAATAAATAACAATGATTTTAATGATAATTTATATATAAACTATTATTATTATTATTATTTATAAAAACTACAAACATGACAAACTTCATCTCAGTTTTTGTCAAAAAGTAATGCATCACTGCTTCAACAAAACTATTAATCATAACACCAGTTTAAACAAATTTTGACGAATTAATAATATATAGAAAAACGTTTAAGCCACAAATCAGAATCATGTGACAGAAATTATGCTGAAAATTCTGCATCGTTTGACATGGGTAAATTACATTTTTAAATACACAATACCAGTTAAAAGTTCAGTCAGTTTTTTTTCATTTTTTTTTTTATTATTCAATGTATTAAATGTAAAAACAAATTGTTAATTATTTGTTAATTTTAATAACTGCTTTCTTATTGTGGGTAGATTCACATGAAATCATTACTCCAATCAATATTGCATTTATTACTATTACCATTAATATTAATATTGATATATTAATAATAATAATAATAATAATAATAATAATAGGCATTACGGCGGTGCAGTGGGTAGCAGGATCCCCCTTACAGCAGGAAGGTCACTGGTTCAAGCCTTAGCTGGGTCAGTTGGCGTTTCTGTGTGGAGTTTGCATGTTCTCCCTGTGTTGGCGTGGGTTTCCTCCGGGTGCTCCGGTTTCCCATAAAGTCCAAAGACATGCGCTATAGGTGAATTGGGTCAACTTAATTAGCCGTAGTGTATGTGTGTGAATGAGTGTGAGATGGGTTACAGCTGAAAGGGCATCAGCTGTGTAAAACATATGCTGGATAAGTTGGCGATTCATTCCGCTGTGGCAACCCCTGATTTATAAAGGGACAAAGCCGAAAAGAAAATGAATGAAGGAATGAATTTTACATTGTGTACTGTATTTTTGATGAAATAAACACAGCTTTGGTGAGTAGAAGAAGCTTATTTTAAAACATGTTAAAATCCTACAGACCGCTAGCGTACATTCAATAAAAAAAAAAAATAGCTATTGTAATAAAAACCAAAACTTAAAAAAGAACATATAAAGATTCAATAAAAGCATGCTGTAACAATAATGCCATATTTAATGCATCAGACTATGTCAGAAAAACAGCACCTTATGTTTATCCTAAACTCATCCCTAATTCATTTAAATAAAAATAATTTAATCAACAAAGCAGACAAACTAGAGGTGCACACAAGAAATATCCACCACTAAGCTTACGTTCATGTCACAATTTGATGAATTCTGTATTTGCCATCAACACGAACACACAACTGAACAGTGTCTATGTTTCCTTTTTCGTTTACAAGCTGCAAAAATGCTAGTTTTCCTGTGGTTGCAGGAGGAGAAATTAATTGAAATGCTACTCGGAATATGAAAGTGCCACCAAATAGATAAAGCCTGGCACTCTCGTCCTGCATGGACGTGTGCCCAGAGAGGGGGACGGCATGGCTCCGATCCAGTGCCCATCCCCCAATAAACAGCACACACACTCATCCGCAACACACGGGCATATGAGTAAGCAGGTACACACATGCAACGTTTCTCTTTAACCCCCTCAAACTACTGTTTACGGCTATTAAAGCCCAGGGGACGAGGGCTGCGCCTCCCCCTTCTCCACGGATCTCACAGAGGGCCGATCCTGGAGCCCTGTGGATGCGGAAGCCAAAGCGGCGGCTGGTTGCCAGATCCCCAGTGTGTGCTGCGGCTAGTGCTGCTGCAGTCCACCTTCGCCACGGATGAGGATTCCTGCACTGATGGCCGCGCCAATTCATCCGACACGCCGCCGAAGATAAGCATACGGCAAAACGCCTCGCAGGACGCGCCGGCCAGGACCCCAAGCTCCTTCAGCCAGACACAAACAAACACAGTCTGGGCCGGCGATTCACAGGAACGGGCCATTTGTTGAGGAGTTAACATTGACTAACGCTTAATAATAGTACGGAAGCATTTGTGCAGTGCAGTTTGCATCCATAGGTTGTAATGTGTACAGTTTTATTTATTTATTTATTTATTTTATATTTATTTCAATATTACATGTTGTGTCTGGTACTATTATTTAATGCGCCTGACATTATTTATGTGTACCTCCTCCTATTTATGTATGTATGTATGTATGTATGTATGTATGTATGTATGTATGTATGTATGTATGTATGTATGTATGTATGTATGTATGTATGTATTTATTTATTTATTTATTTATTTATTTATTTATTTATTTATCAATTTATTTATGTATCTATTTACTTATGTATTTATTTGTGTTATCAATTGTTATGAATTTATTTATCAATTTATTTATTTATTTATTTGTGTATTTATCGATTTATTTATTAATTAATTTATTTATTTATTCATCAGTTTATTTATGTATATATTTTTGTATTTATCAATTTATTTATTTCTGTATTAAATAATTAATTTATTCATTCATTCAGTTTTTTTAGTTATTTATTTATATTCTATTTATAAAATATATTATATTTATACTTTATATTATATTTATTTCACTTATTATTATTATTATTATTTTTATTTTTTTTCGTTTTTTTATTATTTTAGATTTTATGTTTTGCGATTTAAAATGAGGGTAATTATATCATGGTAAAAGCTTTAATGATCTAAGTAATCTTTTAAAATTACAATATTATATACATTAATTTAAACCAAAGAAGTGTTTGAAAATCTTACAAAAAGGTGCATGACCACATTCCTAATGGCTTTAATGAGGCAAATTGTGGAAAGCGTGATACTTAATTTCTGCGTTTGTACTTTAGAAATGTGACTTTGAAGCTCTACATAGGTTTTTTTACTACATCAAAAAAAAATATTGTGTAAATGCTTCTTTATCTTTTTTATCCTTCATGCCGTATGAAGAATGCTGGGAAATGTAGTTTCATACAGACGTACAATCTCCAATCACAATGAAAATTTAATACTAATTGACGAGTTTGTATTTAAGAAATCTGACTTTGTCATTCTAAATATGATTTCATACACAACTTCAAAAAAGTGTGTTATTGCTTCTTTATCCATCTATATATATGCACAAAGAATGCTGGGAAATGTAGTTTCATGCAGTCACACGGTCACCAATTACAATGAAAACGTAAAACTAATTGAAGAGCTTGTAAAGCAGAAATTCAAGATTTGTGCTCTACATTGGGTTTTATTTACAACTTTGATTTGTATTTTCAATGTGAATTCGCTTCTTTATCCGCCAATTTAAACCATCAAGTGCATCTACAAAGAATGCTGGGAAATGTAGTTGCACCCAGTCGTACGGTCATCAATAAGAATGAAAAAGTTTGAACTCAAGAAATCTTATTTTAGCACTTTACACATAGCTTGAACTACATATTTGATTTTAAGTTTCAATGTGTATTTGCTTCTTTATCCATCTATGTTATCCTTTAAGTGCATCTACAAAGAATGCTGGGAAATGTAGTTTTCTCAAGTCGTATAATCCCCAACTACAAGGCAAACATGGCACTAACTGGTAAGTTTGTACTTCAGAAATCTGACTTTGAAACAAAATGTGTGTATGTCTTTGTGCATCCACAAAGAATGCTGGGAAATGTAGTTTCATCCAGTCACACGATCACCAATCACGATGAAAATGTGCCACCAATTGACGTCCCTCAATGACTCTTTAATTGACACTCCCCAACACAAAGTGTTTCCCAATGCTAATGATGACAGGTCTGGTAAAAACAGCAGCGTTCAGGTGGATTTATTTATTTATTTATTTATTTATTTATTTATTTATTTATTTATTTATTTATTTATTTATTTATTTATTTATTCATTCATTCATTTGTTAGTTAGTTAGTTTGTTTGTTTGTTTATTTATTTAGTTTGTAATTGCTTATTGTTAATTATCCATCTACTTTTGTCCTTTAAATGTAACCATGAAGAATGCTGGGAAATGTAGTGTCATCCAGTCAAACAATCACCAATTACACCAATTAAAACATGATATGATGAGTTTGTACATCAGAAATCTCATTTTGAAAGACGAAATTGTATAATTGCTTCCCTATCTATTTTATCCATCAAGTGCATCCACAAAGAATGCTGGGAATGTTTCCTCAAGTCTGCGATCACCAATCACAATGAAAACGTGTTACCATTTGACGTCCCTCAATGACTCTTTAATTGACATGCCCGACGTAAAGTGTGTCCCAATGCTAATTAATATTAACCTTTAATGCTAAAGGTTTGATAAAAACCGCAGCGTTCAGAAGCGGTCAGCTCTGTTTTATTTATTTATTTATTCACTGTGTAATCGCTTCTTTATCTTTGTCCTTCAAGTGCATCCACAATGAATGCTGGGAAATGTGGGTTTCATCCGGTTAAACTATCACTAAATACAATGAAAATGTATTATTAGCTAATGAGTTTGTACTTCAGAAATCTGACATTGAAAAAAAATAGTGGATAATCATTTATTTATGCATCTATTTTATGCATCAATTGCAACCACAAAGAATGCTGGGAAACGTAGTTTCATCTGGTTAAACTATTATCAATTACAATGAAAATGTGATAATAGCTAATAAGTTTGTAGTTCAGAAATCTGACTTTGAATAAAAAAAGTGTGTATTCGCTTCTATATCCGTCTGTTATCCTTTAAGAGCATCCACAAAGAACGCTGGGAAATGTAGTTTCATCCAGTTGTACATACAACTTAATTTACATCTTTGACTTTTTTTAGTGTGCAATTGCTTTATAACTGTCTATTTTATCCTGCAAAGAAGTATGGGAAATGTAGTTGCCTCCAGTTATTCTAACTGATGAGTAAAATAAAAAGTGTATGTATTCACTTCTTTATGCGTCTATTTGATCCATCAAGTGCATGCACAAAGAATGCTGGGAAATGTAGTTTCCTCCAGTCTGCGATCACCAATCACAATGAAAACCAGCTAACAATTGACGTCCCTCAATGACTTTTTAATTGACACACCCCGACGCAAAGTGCTTCCCAATGCTAATTATTACATGTTTGGTAAAAAAACGCAGGGTTCAGAAGCGTTCAGTTCCATTTTGTTTATTTATTTATTTATTAAAAAAATTTAAAAATTTATTTATTCACTGTGTAATCGCTTCTTTAGCTTTGTCCTTCAAGTGCATCCACAATGAATGCTGGGAAGTGTAGTTTCATGCAGTTAAACTATTACCAATTACAATGAAAATGTAATAATAGCTAATGAGTTTGTAGTTCAGAAATCTGACATTGAAAAAAAAAAGTGTGTATTCACTTCTTTATGCGTCTATTTTATGTACAAGTGCAACCATAAAGAATGCTGGGGAACGTAGTTTCATCTGGTTAAACTATTATCAATTACAATGAAAATGTGATAATAGCTAATTAGTTTGTAGTTCAGAAATCTGACTTTGAATAAAAAAGTGTGTATTCGCTTCTATATCCATCTGTTATCCTTCAAGTGCATCCACAAAGAACACTGGGAAATGTAGTTTTATGCAGTTGTACATACAGCTTAATTTACATCTTTGACTTTTTTTAGTGTGCAATTGCTTTATAACTGTCTATTTTATCCTGCAAAGAAGGATGGGAAATGTAGTTTCCTCCAATGATTTTAACTGATGAGTAAAACAAAAAAAAGTGTATGTATTCACTTCTTTATTTGTTCCATCAAGTGCATGCACAAAGAATGCTGGGAAATGTAGTTTCCTCCAGTCTGCGATCACCAATCACAATGAAAACCTGCTACCAATTGACGTCCCTCAATGACTCTTTAATTGACACACCCCGACGCAAAGTGCTTCCCAATGCTAATTATGACAGGTCTGGTAAAAACAGCAGCGTTCAGAAGCGTTCAGCGGCCGGACATTCAGCCGGCGGCCCCAGCGGGCCCCTGCAGAGGGGGGCTGGGATAGGAGAAGGAGGGGGTACCAGCTGCCCGGGGAGCGCACATTACGAGATGGAGCCGGAGATAAGTGCTCTCCCAGGCCCCTTTTTCAGCTGCGTAATTAGCACAGTTCTTATCTGCTGCTCAATTCACATTCACACCAGCCATGAATGGAGCACACAGGCTCAGGCAGGGCTGGAGAGAGAGAGAGAGACCGAGACAGAGAGGGGGCTCTTTTCTCCCAAACCATCATTTTATATGGGAATCTTACTGGAATAAATGCCCCGGTTTGTCTTTTCTCTCCTCCACCCTTCTCGGCTTTGAACTCCCTTCCACAAAAACAGTGGTTTGTGCATCAAACTGTAATTTGGTGAAACAAAAGTATCTGGCACCGTAATCAGTGCAATCAGCAAAAACCTGCTGATATTTCCAGATAATTTAGGGCTTTTATTCGCGCCTCCCCCCCCCCGCCCCAGTCCCCGACCGACATCAGATGTAATTGTGAAAATCTTTAAGTGTGCACATAGATATGTGAAACCTTTAATAATGGGGCTTCTTTAATTAGTTTTAATAGGCTAAAACAGACGGTAATGTCTCGCACAGAGGCCTGTATTCAGCAGAAGGCTGAGATAACGGTGTGGTCGTTGCGCAGCTGAATTATATAAACACATTTGTTTTATGTTGCAACACTGTCTGCTGTTCGCAAAGCCACAATAAAGCGGCGCAAGTCATTATAGTGCTGCGCTACCTGAGCGCCAGGATTAACAAAGCTCTCCTTTTACGCTTCTATCTCACTATCTGAGCGCTCTTTAGACCGTACACACACACACACAAAATGCTTGATGGTGTTTTGTCAACTAGAAGAGTGATCAGATTCAAGATTCAAAAGTGTTTACTGTCATATGCATGTTAAGGAACGGTCTCAGTGTACAATGAAAGTCTTTGCTGTCCACACTGAAGGCCAATAAAGTTTAATGTAGTAGTAGTTAAATGCAGTTGAAGTCAGAATTATTAGCCGTCCTGTATATTTTTGTCCTCCTATTTCTCTTTAACGTTTTTTTTAATACATTATAAAACATAATAGTTTTATAACTCATTTCTAATAACTCATTTTCATCTTCGCCATGATGACAGCACATAATATGTTACAATTTATTTTTCAAGATGCTAGTATTCAGCCTAAATGAACTTAACTAGGTTAATTAGGCAAGTCATTGTATTACTATGGTTTGATCTGTAGACCATCAGAAAAATAAATACTGTCGGCGCAATAGCCTAGTGCAGTGGTTCCCAAACTTTTTTCATCAAGTACCACCTCAGAAAAAAATTATCTCTTCATATAACACCATAATGACGAGGCAGATTAATTCCTATTATTATTGTCAGCCACTTTAAACATTATAAATAGTTTGAACATTAACACTACTGTGCTTACAGGTAATCAATAAATAAATAAAGTCAATGTTTAAAGTGTGCTTTTAGTGAAAAATGGTAGGATACTGTTCTTAAAGTAAAAATAAAACTGCTGTAGTTAAATGTAAAGTATTAACAAATAGTAACCTATTTATCAAAACCTGGAAATTTTACTTCATAAAACGTCATAAATATTCATATATAAAACCATTTTGATCAATTTTGAAATATGTTGCATGTACACATGACATATTTGTTTATCTTTGAAATCTAAACATTAACTTGTATTTTAAAATGAATGATTTGGAATTACATATTTACATTAGAAATTAGTTCGTTAGAAGTGAGCGATTACATGCATAAATACACTGCTTGACCAATTGATATGTAATGTATCCATTCATACATGCAGATTTAAGATCTCATCTTAAGTGGACCGCAGTTTGTGTTAACCACATACAGAGACTAACTTTTATCAGGCTATATTCTAGTTTCAAGCATGGCAAAGTTGCTTGAGTCCATGTTGCATGCAGTACCAAGTCAGGGCGTCCCGTGTTCGAATCCTGGCTCAATGACATCCCCCCCCCCCAAACAAAGTTTGTTGATTTGGCGTTTCCCAAATCCGTGGCTCCAACGAACATTTGCAAACTGCATGGCAAACTTCTATGCTTCCAACTACACGTCTGGAGCTGTATTTAGACACATACAGTAATGTAGTTCCTGGCTGTGTTCTATTCCCTGTTATCCCCCTATGCCCTAATCATTTAAACATTCAAACATTTACACTTGGAATGATTTTTTAATTTTTTTAAAGCATTAAAGTCATCTCTCTTAGGTGTCATTTGTTTTCAAAGTATTTTAACAGTTCAGTTTTAGCGATCTTCATGCTTACAATTTCACTCCCTTCGCAGTGCACTTAGGAAACATTGAAGCCATTTGGAACGCAGACGTGGCTCATGCCAAAAGACCTATTATTTAAAAGTGGAATTTGTTAATGCTCTTAATTTATACTAAGTTATTTATTAAGTATCTGTACTGTATATGATATGGGCCTGTTAATTAGAACATTTCTGCAGTGGTTTTACATGTTTCAAATTGTAAAAAAATAATAAGAAAAAAAAAATAAAAAAAAAATATCCTACTTTAATAATAATAATAATAATAATCATCATTAATATTAATATTAAAGATTTCCTTTTAATTTTTTTATAAATAACAAATATTAAATGTCATTTTTTAATAAATCGCCTCATTATTTATTTATTTACATGATTTATATATGATATTAGAATACGTGTTAGCTTTTGTAAGTGATCTTATGTCTTAGAATAGACTATGGAATGTTCTCAATAATATATGTAAAGGAAACGCTGGCCCTATATGAGCATTTAAATATATTTTATTTAATATGGGAAATGAGTGCATGTTTTTACCAAAACTAATATTGCTTTTTTTTTTTTAAATGCGTGTGCGTGTAAAACAATATAACTTGCGCAAAGAAACTATGAGGTTCTTCTCTAAAGAAGTCGTTTCACCACCCCGTTTAGAGCATCATTATGAGCGCTTTACATTTTAACTAACGTGATTCAAACGATAGATCCGTGACAGAGAAACTACGGGTTTTGGCAAACACTCGCCAGTACATTGTTCTTTTTCCAAAGGATGCATCGAACTGTGATAGTTCAGCTGCAAGTTACGTCGTTGTTTGGGAAACACACCCCTGGCTGGTTAAACTGTATTTTTAGCTGTGAAATATGTTTCAATAAAATATTGTTGTTGAATTTTGCTGTCTTATTCAGTTTTGCATTATGTTATTGCTTTAAACATAAGTTTAACAGTTTTGATTACAGCACGTAAGCACATGCAAAATGTCCAGTACGTACAAAGATTTTGGCAGCTGTTGTGTCTGAGTGAGAAAAAAAATTCATGAACTTTGAGAGGTATAGTCATTGATTGCATTTTGTGCCAAAACATTGATCGTCAGTTTAGCCCTCATAGACTTCTGTGGTGCTCACTGTGTGAAGAGTTTTGCAAAGTATTGAGAAATATGTCCTAGCGTCTGTAAAAAAAAAACTGCAATATTAACCTTAAAAGGGTTTCTTAAAAATTAAAAACTGGCTTTATTCAAGCGAAAAAAAAAACAAATAAGTCTTTTTCCAGATATTTTTTTTTTTATCAGACATACTGTGAGAAATCTCTTGCCTTGTTAAACATCATTTTAGAAATATTGGAAAAAGAAAAGCACAGGAGTGCTAATAATTTCGACTTTAACCCTTTAGCAAACATATAAACTACTTATGTTTACTTTTTGGCATGCCTATTTTGTTAAATAAGTATAAACTAGGAAATAAATAATTTATAAAGAACTTCCTATATGCATTAATGTGTAAATGTTAAAAACTGTTGTGCAAAATTAAGCAGAGAATGAATGATGTGCAAAACTCTAACAGCATACATGTGCAGTAGTTGAATGGTGTGTATGTGACCGTTGTTACTGTTTACCGTTGACAGTCAGTTGTTATTGGAGTGTGACAGGCTGGTGAACGTCTGTTTTGTGTGTACAGTACCTGGCTTTTGGAAGCGGCGACCTTGGCGAACATGGCCTGGGAAACTTTGGCCCTCTTCATCTCCTGCTGGATCTCATCGTAGATGGAGGAGTTGATGTTTAACACGCAGCTCTCTGATTTACCGTTCCATTCGCTGCTCAGAGGATTGGGCTTTACCTGAAGAGTGAAAAATAGCAGTAGTTAGGAAATGAATAGACTTGAAGGTAAAAATAAATGGTATAATAATATCAAGTAAATTAAATTAAAATGCAATAAAATGTAGAAATGTTTGGGGTCAATACGATTTTTTAATTCATTATTTAATTCAATATAGATCATCAAAAAGCAGTGTTTCTCAACTACGTTCCTGGAGCACAACTAACACGGCCTGTTTTGGATGTCTTCTTGTCTGTCACACTCATGTCAGGTCTTTCAGTCTCTGCTAATGAGCTGATGATCTGAATCAGGTGCGTTTGGTTATGGAGACATGGAAAATGTTCCCTTCAGGAACGTGGTTGAAAAAACACTGATCAAAAGCATACAACTGATCAGAAGTGACATTTGCAATGT
This sequence comes from Danio rerio, assembly GCF_052040795.2. Taxonomy (NCBI): domain Eukaryota; kingdom Metazoa; phylum Chordata; class Actinopteri; order Cypriniformes; family Danionidae; genus Danio; species Danio rerio. The sequence goes on from NC_141036.1 coordinate 55,360,943, forward strand.
GTCATGGTTTCCGCATTAAAAACAACTACTTAGGAATTATACGTACATATAAAATAAGAATGACAAATACTGGCAGTTAGACGATAGATAGAACTGAAGGTAAAAATAAAGAGTATAATATAAAGCAGATGAAATACAGATAAAGGAAAATGTAGAAATATTTTACACACTACCGTTCAAACATTTGGGGTCCGTTTAAGGTCAATACAATTTTTTTTTTTTTAAGAAATTTCTTATATGTTTAATAAATTATTTAATTAAATATGGATTATAAAAAGCATATAACTGATCAAAAGTGACATTTACAATATTTCATACTGGTAGTTAGAAAATGGATAAGTTTGAAGGTATAAATAAATAGTATGATAATACAAAGTAAATATAAATAAAATGTACAAATATTTGACAAAAAAGAAAAACTTGGCTAAAAGTTTGGGGTCAATAAGATAAAAAAATATTTTTTAATTAATTATTTAATTACATATGCATTATCTGAAAAAAATCTAGCTATAAGTTCGCTATATAAATTATAAATATAAACAAAATAACAAATTTAGCATTTCAGCTTTTATACTTTTATTAATTATTTATTTGCACAAGTGTATGCATGGATGTATTTACAGCATTATCAGGGTTATCAGATCGTGATTATGTAGTTATCAAATCTTTATCTGCAGGTTTCATCAAGTCAAATTTAAGACTTTTCAAAGACTTTTTAAAGACTATTATAAATAAAGTTTCAGACTTTCACATGGCAAAAACGCTAAGGATTTTTTGTAATGGCCAGTTCTTAAGCAACCATTTCAAATAATGAGTCGAAACAAGCAAACTCCAGTTATATACATATATTTTTTTAATAGCATAACTTTTCTTTTTAAAAAACATTAAATTTATGTACAACATACACACTGTCAAAAAATAGTGCAGTAATTGAGTTGAAAGATGAGTCAACTCAAACATGTCCTGAAGTTTGTTGCCTCCAATATTTAAGTTGAGTCAACTTTTTTTTCTTTTTACAGTGCAGTTATTCATAAATACATGGAGAACTTTTAAACAAATGCTATTGTAAGGACGTACAGTAAGAAAGATAATTAAACCTTATCTGGTAATAGGGTTAATAAATTTTACTTTTGCTAATTTTTTGTTTTTTATTTTTTGGAGATGGATCGTTGGGTGTACTGATTGAGTAGCTTTATATGATCAAAGAAAAAATTGTTTATATTATTTAATAATTATTTAAGACCCACAACACCATATTTTAGAGAATTTAAGACTTTTTATAATCTAAATATTTGCTTAAAAGACATTTTAAGACTTTTTCAGACCCCACAGACACCCAGGTTATAATGAAGCCAAGCAACATTCTTAAATGCTCAAATATACAGTTGAAGTCAGAATTATTAGCCCCCTTGTTTATTTTTCTCACTTATTTCTGTTTTACAGAGATATTTCAGTAAATGACAGTAAATAATATTTGATTAGATATTTTTCAAGACACTTCTATACAGCTTAAAGTGACATTTAAAGGCTTAACTAGGTTAATTAGGTTAACTAGGAAGGTTATGGTAATTAGGCAAGCTATTTTATAACGATGGTTTGTTCTGTAGACTGTCCATAAACAAATTAGCTTAAAGGGGCTAAAAATTTTGTCCTTAAAATGGTGTTTAAAAAATTAAAAACTGCTTTTATTCTAGCCGAAATAAAACAAATAAGACTTTCTCCAGAAGAAAAAATATTATCAGACAGGCTGTGAAAATATCCTTGCTCTGTTAAACATCATTTGGGAAATATTTAAAAAAAGCAAAAAAAAACAAGTAATAATTTTAATTTAATTTTAATAATTATGACTTCAACTGTATATGCATTTTTATTTTATTCTAAACACATATAGAACAGTATAGTATATACAGTACACTTTTTTCCTAGTTTATATAGTATATACACACACAAGCTTATAATCAAGGACAAAACTATGCATCACATTTCCATAAACAATGTACCATATGTGCACTCACAGGAGAGATGCCCACTGGAATTCTGGGATTCCAGTCTTCTGGTCTCACATTGTTACACTCCTCTCTTCTGGGCTGTGAAAACACACACACATACATGCATGCTTGAAACAATGGCCTAAATAACGCTTAATCAGAATGAACAGACTACTCTGGTCAGATTCATGACAGTAAAGAGCCAATGAAAAGGCTTTCGACAACAGCACTCATTTGCATGTCAAGCATCAGTGTCTAGGTAGAGTTATTTTGTGACCATATCTAATTATAAAAGGATGAGCGTGCACAAACTTGCACGCACTGTCTGACGATCCATTAACGTATGTGGGAAACATACCTTCACATCTATTTTTATGGGCGTCATAAAAGCCTCGCGGCGCTGCGAGACGTGCCACCCTGCTGATTTACAGCAGAAAATCCTGCGAACATCTCACTCATATCTGTCAGCATCAAGCTGCCGTGCATCAAAAGACCTGCTTTATTCATGCCTCATACAACATGTTATCTGAACAATGACACGGTCAACTACAGACAATGCAGGAAACGTTTTTCCCCACTCAAAGCCAAAAGCCAAATTCCCTCACTCTCACCTCACTCTCACTGACTTTAAAGCTGAATTCCCTTGACCTTTAATGGATAGAAAAACAAGCAGCTATTGTGTTATTGTGCTATTGTGGGGCGACACGGTGGCTCAGTGGTTAGCACTGTCACCTCACAGCAAGAAAGTCGCTGGTTCGAGTCCCAGCTGGGTCAGTTGGCATTTCTATGTGGAGTTTGCATGTTCTCCCGGTGTTGGTGTGGGTTTCCCCCACAGTCCAAACACATGCGCCTAGGTGAATTAAATAAACTAAACTGACCGTAGTGTATATGTGTGTGAATGAGTGTGTATGAATTTCCCAGTACCGCGTTGCAGCTGGAAGGGTATCCGCTGCGTAAAACATATGCTGGATGAGTTGGTGGTTCATTTCACTGTGGTGACCCCTGATGAATAAAGGGACTAAGCTGAAGGAAAATGAACGAATGAAGCAGTTATTGTGTTGAACAGTCCTTGTAGAATTTAGCGATTCTTCAAATACTGAGGTTCATGTAAAATCAAGCAAATGATGTGCAATTTAGAGGAGCTTGCGATTATTTTCCCACAGATTTTGGCCAGCCTGGACAAAATTCAAATTCATTCTGTACCATCTGCATTGTTTTATGTTGAACAACAGTTGCATATAGAAAGTGCTTGATACAATATGATATGTTTGTTTAGTGTTGCGATAACATTTCCCTCGAAAAATTGTATTGCTGTTAGTTATGTTTTTTAATAATTTCTTCACTTACTGATATCAAAATAAATGCAAAACACATTTTCAGATGTAATTCATTCTAATTCACACAAAAAACTGTCGAGGCGCAAACGTTTAGGGCCTTATCATACACCCGATGCACTAAGCCGCAAGACGAGTATGGCGCGATTTGTTGCTATTTTCAGACCAGCGCAACCCTTATTTTCACATTTTGCGTCAAGTTGTTTAAATAGCAAATCCATTTGCGACACTTTGTGGACTCATGGGTGTGCTAGGCTGAAAAAGGAGGTGTGTTAAGGCGCATTGTTGGCACGTTGCTTTTTTGATTAACTGAAAAAGCCATTGACCAACTGAAAGCAGGTCTAAAGTCCAGCGCAGAGTACGTTAGTTGTGCACCTATATGGTCCAAACGCTTACACATTGCTTAATACAAACAGGATGTGATTTAATAAAAACAAGTTAGATCTGTCCACATGTCAGGTTTTGGAGACGTATGTATCACCATATGACGCATAAGAACAGGACGTGTTTGGATATAACTTAATTTTTTGAGCACACTTTGTTATTATTGTTTGTTTATTCATTTGCTGGAAATTAGAACTGATTTTAGAAATAGTTTTGAAACAAATCTTTGCACTTAACAAACTAAATCTGTATGCTAATGTAGGCTAAATATGTAAGGTAATGGATGTCTTCAGTGGAGTGCATACAATAATTATTAATTGTACAATATTAGATATAATGTAATTGTATAATACTTATTGATGTAAATACTAATGAAATAGTCTACTTTAATTAAATACATTTAATTAAATTAATACTCTATATTGATGTATGTTATAAACATCTAATGCATATTAGAGGACTGGATTGACACTGTTTCAATTCATTATAATCTTCTATGTGAAGCTGCTTTTGACACAATCTACATTGTAAAAGCGCTACAGAAAAAAAGATGAACTGAATTGAATAGAGCAGAAGATTGTTGAACATACATTAACACCAAACTCGACTGGAATCAACTCAGCTGAGTTTCATACATTTATTAATTTTTCTTGGGCTTAGTCCCTGATTTATCAGGGCTAGGCACAGTGGAATAAACCACCAACTATTCAGCATATGTTTTACTCGGCGGAGGCTCTTCTAGCCGCAAACGAGTACTAGGAAACACCCTTACACTCTCACAATTACACACACTCATACACTACGGCCAATTTAGTTTATTCAATTCCCCTATAGCACATGTGTCTGGACTGTGTTGGAAACCGGAGCACTCGGAGGAAACACACGCCAACAGTGAACAAAGCAAACTCCACACAGAAATGCCTACTGGCCCAGCTGGGACTCGAACTAGCGACCTTTTTCCTGTGAGGCAACAGTGATAACCACTGAGCCGAGTTTCCTGCATGTTTTTTTTTTTGTTTACTCCCTACAAACAGCGTTCCAAATCAGCAACTAATGAGCTTCAGATCCAGGTAGGATGCTGCCTATGTAACAAGGAAGCATGGCATGATTTTGGAGCGCAGCCATCGTGTACGTGTCAACCAGTGCATCGATATGCCCTCTGATTTAAAAAAAAAATCACCAATTTGTACTAATATCATCAGATAATGGAGACTTTTGCCGAGCGCTGACGAATTAGCCGCAGTTGCTGAATAATCAGGTTACAGAACCATCTGATAATGGGATCTGAACAGGAAAGCAGCATCTGGTTCGCACACACACACTAACACATGATGCACGCAAGCGCACACACAAATGCGTGCACACTTGAGTGAACACTGATGACATTTCGGGCTTTGCGCATTCTGTGTGTGCGAGGGAGTTTTTATCCTGTATAAAAGACTCTCCTCAGTCCATCACACACACAGGAAGGCTTTGTGTCCGATCCACTAAGACACACTCAACTGCGTTTGAAGGAGAGCGTGCTGGAGAGCGTTCAGCATACCTTTCCGGCCCTGCTTAGAAAGCTTCGAGCTCTAGAATGGCTGCAGCGAAAGAAACACTTCCTGAGATCTTGTGTTAATGCACTTTTGTTTTGCCATTCACCAATAGTAATTAAACATGCACAATTATTACAGTGCATCCTCATTTATTTAAGAAATAGTAAATGACATGTGCTGTTTGTTGAAGCTACTTATTTAAAATGAACTGAATGAACACAATTCTTGAGTTTTTATGCGACAACTTAACTGTTATATGTTCAATCCACTTAAATTTGTCAAATTTTAACAAGTTAACTTAATTCCTTCATGTTGCCGCAACACAAATCGATTGTGTGGAACCCAGCATCTTTACAGTGATGTTTAAAAGCAGATTAAAAATGTTTTTTTATTTTTATAAATATTTTTTGAGGGTTTTCACCGTACAATATAGAGTATTGACAGGTAAGGATGGGGAGCAGAGAGAAGGGAAGAATTGGCATAGGACTGCGAGGCGAGAATCAAACTCTGGTCACCGTGAGCACCGGAGTTGCATGTTTCGACACACTAACCACTACACCACTGGCAACGACTCAAATGTCTTTAAGTACAAACTATTTAGCTTTGGTACATACTGATAACTTGTTCACTTCTTAATATTCATAGTCAAATTTACAAACGCTCAAAGAATTATACTTATTGTTTTGCTTATTGTTATGGTTATTGTTATGCTTTTTGTTTTTAAATTACTTATTTAAAATTATCTGAAACAACAAATTAAGAGGATTTTTGGAAACTTAATTGTTTTATGTTCAATCCACTTAAATTTGTCAAATTTTAACAAGTTAACTTAATTCCTTCATGTTGCCCCAACACAAATCGATTGTTTGGAACCCAGCATCTTTACAGTGATGTTTAAACGCAGATTTCAAATGTTTTTTTATTTTTATAAATGTTTTTTGAGGGTTTTCACAGGACAATATAGAGTATTGACAGGTAAGGATGGGGAGCAGAGAGAAGGGAAGAATTGGCATAGGACTGCGAGGCAGGAATCAAACTCGGGTCACCGTGAGCACCGGAGTTGCATGTTTCGACACACTAACCACTACACCACTGGCAACGACTCAAATGTTTTTAAGTACAAACTATTTAGCTTTGGTACACACTGATAACTTGTTCACTTCTTAATATTCATAGTCAAATTTACAAACGCTCAAAGAATTATACTTATTTTGCTTATTGTTCTGGTTAATGTTATGCTTTTTTTTTTTTTTTTTTTAATAACTTATTTAAAATGATCTGAACTAACAAATTTTAAACGTATTTTTTGGGGAACTTGATTGTTTTATTTTCAATCCACTTAAATTTGTCAAATTTTAACAAGTTAACTTAATTTCTTCATGTTGCCCCAACACAAATCGATTGTGTGGAACCCAGCATCTTTACAGTGATCTTTAAATGCAAATTTCAACAGTTTTTTTTTATTTTTATAAATATTTTTGGGGGGGTTTCACCTTTAATGAACAGGACAATATAGAGTATTGACAGGTAAGGATGGGGAGCAGAGAGAAGGAAAGAATTGGCATAGGACCGCGAGGCGGGAATCAAACTCGGGTCACCGTGAGCACCGGAGTTGCATGTTTCGACACACTAACCACTACACCACTGGCGCCGACTCAAATGTTTTTAAGTACAAACTATTTAGCTTTGGCACACACTGATAACTTGTTCGCTTCTTAATACAAACAGTCAAAAAAATATGCTTGTTTTGCTTATTGTTCTGGTTATTGTTATGCTTTTTTGTTTTTTAGTTTTTAAATTCCTTATTTAAAATGATCTGAAACAACACATTTTAAAAGCATTTTTTGGGAAACTTGATTGTTTTATGTTCAATCCACTTAAATTTGTCACATTTTAACAAGTTAACTTAATTCCTTCATGTTGCCCCAACACAAATCGATTATATAATAACTGTAAAAACACATGACTTTCAAGTGTATCTATTTTAATAAAAAATTTCCTCTAAATATTATTAATTTAATCTAAAGTACAGATGTACCAGCATTTTGGTTTTGGTTCTAACTAATACCCATAAATAAAACACTTTATTTTTAGATGCATACTCATGATCACTAATTTGGTTGGGAATAAATAAACATGAATTATTCCTCCAAATGTACCAACACTTACCTGTAAACGTACTTTATTTTCAAGTGCATACTTACAATTACTTATGATTATGAGTATGTTTCCTCAAAAGTGAAGATGCAATGAAGTACCAATACATTTGTGTTAGTATTCAAAATAGCTTTAAAAAGTACTTCATAGTTTAAGTGCATTCTCATAATTAAAGGGGAATTCATTTCTTTATTTATTGTTTGTATAAAAAATAGTTACAAAATTGTATATAAAGATGCATTGATGAATAGAGACATTTAATTTCCCCCCCCAAAAACGATAAAAAAAATACTTGATTACAGAGTTCAAACTCATAATTACTTTGTGGTATGTGTAAATTATATGTTTCCTCCAATGAAGATGCAGTTATTACTGATAGGTTTGTTTATACATTGTGCATCCAAAATGCATGAATTGAACAATTTTAGTTGTTAACAAAAAAACAAAACAAATGCATTGTTTACTCTGTCAGTCTTAATTTCTAAATACAGAGTTCAGTATGAGGTCGTAATGGTGTCCTTGTGGCTGTGTGTTAGCACATAACTTCATGTGTGAGCTCCTGACCAACACATTACTACAATCCACTGTGATTTAAAACAGCAGTGCAGCATTTCTGTCAAACTAGCCACACAAACTACACTCGAAAAATTATACTACTTATTTAAAATGAGCTAAATCAACTCAATTATTCAGTTTAAAAAAAAAAGTTTTAGTTTTTTTTTTTTTTTTGGGGGGGGGGGGGGGGGGGTGGGGGTGGGGTGTTGTACTTAATTGTTCCATGTTCAATCCACTCAAATTTGTAAAGATAACTTAATAAATTTGTAGTGAAATTGTGTGGAACCCAGCATTTTTATAGCGCAGAACTGCTAAAAGAATTGTTGTTTTCGAACAGGTTTCCTTCCTTTTTGGGTTAAACAACAGGTAGCAAACTCTTGAATGCTTTTCATTGAGTATTTCAAAATCAAAATGACCTACAACAGCTTTAAAGTGTTTTTTTTTCCAGCCGTTGGTGGAGGTCCTTGGGAATTTACACATTAAATTACAGCATAAACAGCAGTGCAGCATTTCTGTGAAACTAGCCACACAATCTGCACTCAAAAAATCTGTTTTTTTTTTTTTTGCTGCTTGTTCAAACTACTTATTTAAAATGAGCTGAATCAACTCAATTATTCTGTTTTTTTTGGGACAACTTAATTGTTTTATGTTCCATACAGTTAAATTTCTAAAGTTAACTTAATAAATTTGTGTTGACACTGTGAGGAACCCAGCATTATTATAGCGTAGAACTGCAAAAAGTGTTGTTTTCGAACAGGTTTCCCTTCTTTTTGGGTTAAGAAATAGGCAGCAAACTCTTGAATGCTTTTCATTGAGTATTTCAAAATCAAAATTACCCACAACATGAAGTCATTTTTTCCAGCTGTTTCTGGGAAACTAGCCACACAATCTGCACTCAAAAAAATGAGTTTTTGATGCTTGCTCTAACTACTTATTTAAAATGAGCTGATTCAACTCAATTATTGTGTTTTTTTTTGCGGAGACAACTCAATTGTTTTTGTTCAATGCAGTTACATTTGTAAAAATAACTTAATTTGTGTTGAAATTGTGTGGAACCCAGCATTTTTTACAGTGTAAAATTTCTAAAAGTGTTGATTTCGAAAATGTTTCCCTTTTTTGGGGGTTAAAAAACCGGCAACAAACTCTGAAATGCTTTTCATTGAGTATTTCAAAATCAAAATTACCCACAACAGCTTTAAAGTCATTTTTTCCAGCCGTTGGTGGAGGTCCTCAGCAATTTACACATTAAATTACAGTCTGCGCAAAGCAAATACTCTGACGATGACTGATGAAAAGCATACCTAAGCTAATCATTCATTATGTTACTGAGCACACGCTAAATATTTGTGCTGAAACTGAGTCTGGGTGTTTCAGTTCCACTTACATTTACATAAGTGAGAATGCAGAATCTATTTAAATTCACCATGACCCCATTTACGTTATTAATGCACGTTTGTGGTCTTACTCTGAATGAATTATCAGCGCATGCTAATTTGAAACAAAATAATTATTTTGTGGTATTTCTGCTTTGTTTTTTGGTTATTTACATCCTTAGAACAAGATAAATTTACCAGCAAAGCAATATATATAAAAACAAACAATTGCTCTCAGAGAGTCTATTTAAATCTTTTAGATTTATGCATGAAACAAGACAAAACAGATGAGATGAAGTAAAATGAACCCAGCTCAACATATATTCTCTTTGTCTTATTATCTTGCACTATTTGCTTATCCAAATGAATTGATTCTGTTTTAAGCATGTGTGGACGTTTTATCCAGATGTCAGAGCTAAAGAAATACCATAACACTTAAATTTAAGTTGCAAGTCATGCTATTAAATAAGGCCTTATTATATGACTTTTATGGCTTGTTTCCACTGAGTGGTACGGTACAGTACAGTACAGTTTGGTACACTTTTTTTTTTGCATGTTCTCCCCATGTTGGCGTGGGTTTCCTCCATGTGCTCTGGTTTCCCCCACAGTTAAAACACATACACTACTGTATAGAGTGGGTGAATTGAATAAACCAAATTGACCGTAGTGTATGTGTGAATGAGTGTGTATGGATGTTTCCCAGTACTGGGAGCTAGAAGGTCATCTACTGTATAAAACATGTTGGATAAGTTGGCGGTTCATTCCACTGTGGCAACCCCTGATGAATAAAGGGACTAAGCCAAAGCAAAATTTATGAATATTGTAAATAACGTTCAATTTCTCACACATTGATTTATTTTACATGACCTCAGTGTGTCATCAGGAGCCATGTCTATTTGGCTTTGGAATCAATTGTATTTTTTTTTTCATCTAAAAAACCTGCCACCATACACTGCCATTATATGAATCTCCAAGAACCACAGATTCAGCTCAACAACTTCTTTAATGTTCTACTGAAGAAAAAAAGTACATCTTAGATGACTTATGGGTGATTAAATCAACAGAAAATTGTCATTATTGGGTAAAAAGGGGGCCTATTATGCGCCTTTTTACAAGATGTAAAATAATTCTCTTATGTCCCAAGAGTGTGTATGAGAAGTTTCAGCTCAAAATACCACATAAATAATGTTTTCTAACTCTTTGAAACTAACCCCATAAGGCTTTGATTAAAATTGTGGCATTTTTTTTTTGTGACTGTCACTTTAAATTTAAATGAGATTGTGCTCTTTTCGAAAGAGGGCGGAGCCACAAATGCCTATGCATCAGCATAGTGGCAGATTTAAAAACAAATCTAATGAGGAAGAGATCGTCACTAGTGGGCAGGGCTTTCCCCCTCTGATGACACGTACAAAGGGAGAATGTCAATCAAAGTGTTTTTGCAGACTGTTTTGATCAAGAGTGATTATAAAAGAACATGATTAATAAATGTTTACCATTTGAAGCTGGTTATATTTACTTACTGTTGCCACAAAAAACTGTGTTTAAACCTCTTAAAAAAATGATTTCTGCATAATAGGTCCCCTTTAAAATCTTAACTGTATATTAGTACTTATAAATAACATACTCATTTTACATCCCTAATCCTATACGATATCTAAAACCCAACTACTATCAAACTAACTATTAACAAGCATCTAATTAAGCAAATAGTCTTTATTTAATGGTGACTTCATATATAAGGTAACCTAAAATAAAGTGTAACCATAAATACTCAAATTTAAAAGCTTTATAGCGCATGTGCAAGTGTGTTTTCCTATGTCAGTGTTGTTGTAGTGTGTTACCTGTACAGGGCGTGAGGGAGGAGTGCTAATAAGCGGCGCGGGACCCATGGCTGAGGCTGCAGTCAAACTTCGCTCTCTCTCCTCCTGGTAAATGCGATCTCGCTCGGCTTCTGGTAACTGCAGGAAGTTTTGCATCGCTCGCAGGTTGACCAGAAGAGACTGAGATGCCGTTTTGGGGTCTTCCTCTTTCCTAAGGATCTCAGAGAGAAGACCCTGGAAGAAAAACATAATAGATAGAGAATAAAAATGAATGCAGTGTGCTTTCAGAAAAGAGAAGTTGGTTTTCCCTTTTCCCAAGCCTGTTATGAGGCATTCAACGGTCACCAGCATCTTAAATCCTTAAAAGTTTTTAATATTTTGATTATTTTAAAAACGTATGAACATTTATATGTATTTTTGCATGTATTATATCATCTTGGTTTTAAATTACAAAAATTAATTACAGCTTGTGCGAGGTGTTTCCAATGCAGCATCTATGGGACAGGACAGTACAGCTGATGTCATTCCCTCCTCTTGCTGATGTCATCTGTATCACACATTTTTATTTTCCTTTTGATAACACCATTGAGGAGTTTTTCTTTTATTATTTGAGCAAACAGGATTGTAAATAAATATTTGTTCTACTCTCCAATTCACTGCATTCTAAGTTTTCCCAACTATGACGACTTCTGCTACTGAGAAACCCGGAAATGTGAAAAGGGTCAATTAAAACTTTCTAACCAATCCATATGTGACAAGCCACACCCACAATACACTAAACATCCATTAAGAATGAAGATTTGAGTTATTAGTGCAGCCTATAATTTAATCTATATTATGGCTTTACCGGTAAAAACATGACAAAATAAAATGATTTAATAAATAATAATTATAATAAAATAGTGGGTAGCACGATCGCCTTACAGCAAGAAGGTCGCTGGTTTGAGCCTCGACTGGATCAGTTGGCTTTTTTTTTTGTACTGTGGGGAAAACCAGAGCACTCAGAGAAAACCCACGCCAACACGGGGAGAACTCCACGCAAAAATGCCAACTGACCCAGCTGGGAATCGAACCAGCGACCTTCTTGCTGTGAGGCGACAGTGATAAACACTGAGCTACCGTGCCACCCATAATATGATATAATATAATATAATATAATATAATATAATATAATATAATATAATATAATATAATATAATATAATATAATATAATATAATATAATATAATATAATATAATAATATTAGATAATATAACAAAATATAATAAAATAAAACATAATATAATATTTATATAATATAATATAATATAATATAATATAATATAATATAATATAATATAATATAATATAATATAATATAATATAATATAATATAATATAATATAATATAATATAAAATAATATAATATAATATAAAACAATATAAATTTCAGGAACAGTTCTGTCCACCATCAATTCTCTCATATTTTGAAATGATTAATCATGTTACTGTGTTTAATTTAATTTGAATGGTTAAAAGTGCTGCTAATAATTTAATAGATTTGATGCTTTCACCATGCCTCGCTAAATTAAATTACACAGTAACGTCATTAATCATTTCAAAGATGGAGAAAACTGAAAGTTGACAGAACTATTCTGACAGTTTCAATCTACTAGAACTTCTATGTGAAGCTGCTTTGACACAATCTACATTGTAAAAGTGCTATAGAAATAAAGATGAATTGAACGGAATTGAATTGTGCAGTGGGTAGTATTGCCACACAGCAACAAAGTCGCTGGTTCGAGTCACAGCTGGGTCAGTTGGCATTTCTGTGTGGAGTTTGCATGTTGTTGCCGTGTACGTGTGGGTTTCTTCCTGGTGCTCCGAAGACGTGGTATAAGAATATGAATTGGGTAGGCTAAATTGTCTGTAGTGTATATGTGTGAATGAATGTGTATGGGTGTTTCCCAGTGATGGGTTGCAGCTGGAAGGGCATCCGTTGCATAAAACATATGCTGAATAAATTGGCGGTTCATTCCACTGTGGCGACCCCAGATTAATAAAGGGACTAAGCCGAAAAGAAAGTAAAATGAATGAATGAACTGTATTATTCCTATTTTTTGGTACAAACAGCATGTTTTAAAGCTTGCTGCCAGTGCATAGTTTATTCAACACGAAAGCATTGCATTATTTAGGCAAATATGTTGCTTTTTAATGCTATACAATCCAAATAAATGCTCTTTTTTAAATTAAAAGTGATTTAATTCTGATAAAATCACCTTAAAAATAATAACTTAATATTAGTACTTATAAGTAATGTATAAGCAATCCCTAATCCAATATCCAAAACCCAACTACCAACTTACTTACTATTAACAAGCAGCTATAGGTGAATTGATTGAACTAAATTGGCCATAGTGTGTGTGAATGAGTGTGTATGGGTGGTCCAGTACTAGGTTGCGGCTGGAAGGGTATCCGCAGCGTAAAACACATGCCAAAATAGTTGGCGGTTCATTCCCCTGTGGCGATCCCTGATAATTAAGAGACTAAGCCGAAGGAAAGTGAATGAAACATGAAAACAGTGTACTAGCAGATGGCAACAGTTGCTAAGGCAGGATTGGACATTAACACTTCTAAGTAGCGGCTCAATTACCATCAGGCACAATCGAGATTTGCAAAGTGTGATTAAGACCTCATAAAATCTAAAAAGAAAGGCCACCAAGCCCGCATAAACACTCTGACTCCGATACGCCACAACATGCCACCGCAAGCATCCATCATTCACACACGGGGAGGAATGTAAAATAAATATTTAGGGGCTCTGTGGAAACAAAAACGGCACGTTGCGAATTCTTCACACTGCAACTAAATGCCAATTTGCGCAAACATGCCTGTCGTGAATTCCTACAGATTCCTATCATGGCAATGGGAGGTTTTATGCGGAGGATGGCGAGGCATATGATCTGCCCACTGTCTCCAAAACTCGCCCACCCTCCACTGCTGGCATTCGGCCAGGTGACTCTCTCTTTGTCTCACCTGATCATTGCAGACAGTTGTCAAGGCTTTCAGGTAGAATGGAGGGCTGGGACTGTGCCATTAACAACTAACGTGAAATCACTATAATGTTTAGTGGGTCTGACTATCGTGTTTGATTGGTGTATTGGTCAAGTATTGATACCGGGTTAATGTATTAGGTGTTTTTTTATAACATGGTGTACATATCCTAATAGAGATGGTATATATGCTGAAAACCTGTTTAAATGAATCAAAGACAACGATCAGAATACCTTATTATTTATTGATTTGTTTAATTATTTATTTGTTTATTTATTTATTGGTTTATTTATTTATTGGTTTATTTATTTATTTATTGGTTTATTTGTTAATTGGTTTATTTATTTATTTATTTATTTATTTATGGGTTTGTTTGTTCATTTATTTATTTATTTATTTGTTTGTTTAATATTTATTTTTATTTATTTAAATATTTGTGTTATTTATTTATTTATTGGTTCGTTTGTTCATGCATTTATTTATCTATTTTATTATCATTATTATTTTTCCCAGATTTAATAATAATAATAATAATAATAATAATAATAATAATAATAATTTATTTATAATACACTTTTTTAAAACCCAAAGTGCTACAACAATAGAAAGAATAAGAACATGCTAATATATATATATATAAATATATATATATATATATATATATATATATATATATATATATATATATATATATATATATATATATATATATAAGGATTCAACATAGAAAATATTCATTTAGAAACACATCAGAATGATCAAAAATCTAAAAATGCAATAATAAAAACATGAGATGCATCCAAAAAGATGGATGTATATACCTGACTGTGACACAAAAAAACTGTATTATTATAAAATATTATTATTAATAATACTGTTTTTCCTATTCATCAAAAATGCTGTCAATCTGAAACCATTTCAACATGCCCTTGTTTTGGGGTTTGTTTTCATAAAAAAAACAAAGTCATATTAATATTATCCAGGCTCTTCTAGCTTTATAATGGCAGTGAATGGTGCCCGAGAATTTGACACTCCAAACATTGCATCAATCCTTTATAAAAGTAATCCAAACAACTTCAGTGGCTTAATGAATTCCTTCTGAAGTAAATGAATGAGTTTTTATAGCCCAAATATCCACATTTTTATGATCACGTGACACTGATATTTGTAGTAAAATGATAAAGAGGTGCTAAAGATGCACACTGAACCGATCTTACGAGTATATGCCCTCGTTTTTGTGTTTGTTTTAATAAATACACAGTCATATTAATAATATGCTGGTTCCTCTTTGCTTTATAAATGGCAGTGAATGGTGCCCGAGATTTTGACACTTCAAAAAGTGCATCAATCCTTCATAAAAGTAATCCAAACAACTTTAGTGGGTTAATGAATGCCTTCTGAAGTGAACTGATGAGTTTTTATAGCACAAATATCCATATTTTTATGATCATGTGACACTGATATGTGTAATAAATATTCTATAAGCATCAACTCAATCAATTATATAACATTTACTTTTACGTTGCAAATCAAAAACTGCATAAATGCCTAAATATAAACAAACAAAACCATGTGTGTGTGTGTGTGTGAATCTAAAGATGTAAGCCAGTGTTATACAGTGTTTCATTGAACGGTGAGATGCAGTTTCGCTCCTAAAGTTGCTCTCTGACACTTTGGCCTGATTTCGTGCACCATTACCCTCCTAGTGTTGATCCCAAAACAAAAGCTGATAAACCATCTTAACCGGAGCATACCGTTGACACTATATTAGCAAGCCATGGTGATTTTTAATGATGTACAGAGCATGTAGTGGCAGGATTCACACGAACATGTCACAGCTGATGTATGAGGCTGGGCGGAGCGGCAGATATGATTCAGCATTAATAATCGTCAACAAAATCATTTGACAGCCTTCTCTACCAAAACAACACACTTTGTTCTAATAGCTTATGTCATACATAGACAACATCCTAAATGGATCTGGATTGCTATGCAATACATTATAGATTGCATGAAATAGCATCGCATAGGTTAAATGTATATGTCCTGTGTTTTGGAGCAAAGTGCAGCATTGTATTCATTTAAACAAATGCAGCTCGTGATTGGGCGTTTTTAACATCTTGGTTTACCGCTCTTGTGAATTTGGGGTGTTTATAAAGTGCATTTAGGAGGGCAGTGTGCACTTAAGCCACCTATTTATAAACCTGTTGCCAGTAAAAAAGTTTTAAGAGCTCCCTGTGCTTTTCAGTGCAAATAAAAGCCTGTGGTTTTGATAGTGCAAACAATGTCAAACTAGGGTGAAGGTGCAGTCGTGTTATGTCAAATGTCAGCAGTATTTTATCAAGCAAGCAGTTTTTTGTTGGTCAGTGTGGTGAATTCACTTTTATTGCCCTCACATGAATCTTTAGATTGTGCAGATTTCTAACACAATGACTGGATTTTGCTGAGCAATGGTAAATGACAGCACCTTATAGGAATATGTCATGAGGGCTGCATGGTCGAATGGCCCACATAGGAGGTGAGCTGATTAGAAGTCCAGCGGCAAAAACACTGCTAACACCCGTTTCTTTGCATCGATTGGGACATATTTATAGATATAGTATTTATAGTATACAATAGTATAGTATAGTATAGTATATACGTTTTTAAGATATAGTATTTAAAGAGCGGCCAAAAAGGGTAATAGAAAAGAGAACAAAGCGACCTTACAGTACTGAGTTTGTTGTTTAAGCTTGAAAGTATATATATATATATATATATATATATATATATATATATATATATATATATATATATATATATATATAATTTATTTTTGCTGCTTTTACTTGTACAGTAAATAAAAAAGTATCCCACAATCTATTTACTCTGAAGCCATTCTATGTGTATATGCCCTTGTTTTTTTTTTTTTTAGTTTTTTTTTTTTTAGAAAAACACAATATATACATAATATAAACAATAAAAGTAATACATGATACAAAATATAAAAGTTATGTTAAAAATATCCTGGTTTTTCTTAGGTTTATAATGGTGGTGGATGATGCCTGATTTTGGGGATGTACACCTACCTCACTTTAATCAATTTCTTCTGAAGTGAAGTAATAGGTATATTCCTATTTACCTCTAGAAACTATATTTAAATGTCTTCCGGTATCTGCCAAATGTTCATACATAAACATTCAGACATGCATATATTATATATCATTAAAAAAAGAAAATTACATTATTTCATAATGCTTTTATTATTCTGCTGAGGTCATACATTATTTTTATAATGGATAAATGCACTTTTTGAACCTTCAAATACTCGGGTACCATTCACTGCCATTACTAATCTGGGAAGAGACAAGAATTTTTAAAATTACTCTTATTCTGCAGAAATGTGTTGAAGAAATGCATAAATACTTAGGACATGTCAGGAGTGAGTAAATTATGATGTGATTATTCTTTTTGGTTGAACTATACCTTTAAGACTGATTCCTCTATAGTCTAATTAAAGAGTGAATGGATCAAAAACATTTATCAAAATTGTTCTAAGACAAGAATAGTTACGTTAAATAGTTTTGTAGGGGTTAATAGTGGTGCACTTGATGCACTTTAAAATGTTGGCTATGTACATACACTTCAAATTATTTTCTTATTTTCTTGCTTTTGATTACTTTAATTGGCCTCATCCTGTGCGTAAGTTGCTTTGGATAAAAGGATTGGATGAATGTAAGAAGCTAATAACATGACAATTATTTTGGAATTAAATTTTTGGGTCACACTTTACAATAAGGCTCATTAGTTAATGCTAATTAATGCATTTACTAACATGAACAAACAATGAACAATACATTTACTACTGTATTAGCTCATGCTAGTTAACATTAGTTCATGAAAATACAGTAGTTCATTGTTAGTTCATGTTAACTCATGGTGCATTAACTAATGTTAACAAGCATGGACTTGGATGTTAATAATGCATTAGTAAATGTTCAATTATTATTAATAAATGCTGTACATGTGTTGTTCATTATCAGTTTATGTTAGTAAATGCATTAACTAATGAATCTTATTGTAAAGTGTTACCAATTTTTGAATTAGATTTTGTTTTTTGAATATTGAATATTGGACATTTAAGACAACACATTTTTAAGGCAGATATTTATAGACGTTTATGTCCAAACTAGAGATTTTGTTGTTGTTGTTCTGAAATTTTAGACAGCAGATATCCAGTTTGTACAAATATGGTTTCAAGTTTTCAACATAAAGCAGATATTCGGTGCATCAAACTCAATATTCTAAAATTCACAATGCAGTAATTTGTATTGCGTAGAAAGTAGGTCAGAGGTCATCCACAGGAAACACAGGGATACGGTTAACAATGTGTTTTGTATTGGTTTTTCAAAATCCTTATTTTTAATTATTTCTAAAAATATAAAGTTGAAGTCAAAATTATGAACCCTCCTAAGAAATTGCAATCTTTTAAAATATTTCCCAAGTGCTGCTTAAGATTTTTGAACACTTTTTTTTTTTAAGCATACAGTAATAGTTTTAATAACTTTGACGACAGTACATAATATTTTACTAGTCATTTTGCAAAATACTAGTATTCAGCTTAAAGTACAATAAAAAAACAAAATAACAATTAATAACAAAAAAAGATGAATTATGTGAACTGGACAATTTAGGATAACTAGTCAAGTCATTGGATAACAGTGCCCAGCAGACACACAACATCATAGGACATTAGCATTAGGTTAGATTGAGGTTGTGACGACTGGTGACCAAAATTCAATGTCTAGTCAGCGTCTAAGGACAACGTTACTTTGACATCCAATAACGACATCAAATTACGTTGAAATATTTGGTTGATTTTAGGTTGAGTTGGAAAGTGACCAAAACCCAACATCTGATAGATGTCATAGAGAAGATGTCCACACAACTTCAAAGTGTAACATGATTAGACGTTGATATTTGATTGATCTCGGGTTGATTTTAGGTTGGACATTAGACATTAATGTCGGCCTGACGTCAGGTTCTGATGTAAACCTGATTTTCATTTCCAATCAAAACCCAAAGTCCCCACGACGTTGGGGTATGTTGGGGTACAACGTCAATATGATGTCAAGTTGACATCCTGTGCCTGCAGGGTGGTTTGATTTGAAGCCAATCAGGGGGGTAATAAAGTTGACTTTATTAATGATAACAATAACAACAACAACAATAATAACAATAATAATAATATTTATAATAATAATAATAATAATAATAATAATAATAATATTTATTATTATTATTATTATTATTTTAATTATTATTACTTTTACAGATTTTTTTAAATGCTTTTATTACAGCTAAACTAAGTGAAGTTTCATAAACTAATTTCAAGAGGAGCATGTGATATGATTAAGCACGACTGGCCGCTCATCTGTAATTAGTAATAATCCAATCAAAGTGATCCTAGTTTACTATAAATGGATCATTTTCTCCCTCTATCTACTCTCTCGCTCTATCATCATTTTAGAAGAATCCCCCCTTCCACCCCATCTCCTCCTTTTCCTCCCATTTCTAAAGGGGGAGCTCTCGAGAACTACCTGATCTCGCATCTCCTGATATGCTTATTGACCGGGCGGGAGCCCTGGGCTCAAATATCTCCGAGCTCAGGGTTCTCTCCCGGGACAGCATGCCAAACCTGCTTTAAATGCTAAGCATATCTAAGTGGGAACTCTTGAATACTAATATGACTTTCCCCAAAAGAAAAAATACTAAAGGAAATACTGTCAAAATGTCCTCTCTGGTAAACACCACATGGGAAGTATTTTGAAAAAGAATACAAACTTCAGAGCACAGCTAATAATTTTGACTTCAACTTTAAGTGCATTCTGCTGAAGAACACTGAATGAAAGTCAGATATGCTATCAATATTTCTTCTACATCAGGGCTTCCCAATCATGTTCCTGGAGGCACACCAACAGTACATATTTTGGATGTATTACCCCATTAACTTCAGGCTTTAGAGTCTCTTATTGTGTCCTGAGGAGTTGATTCAGTCGTGTTTAATTAGTAAGAGGTTAAAAATGTGTACTGTTGGTGTGTCTTCAGGAACAGGCTTGGGAAACATGGTTCTACATCTCTAACAGTGTACCTGTGTCCTGTTGAAGGCCACGCGTGCGAACACGGCCTGTGAGATTCCTGCCCTCTTCAGCTCGTCTCTCACCCACTGGTAGATGTCGGCGGACACCTCTGCGTTGGAGGACACCTGCGCCTCCAGCGGTTTGTTGAGCGCACGGTTGACCGGCGGGTGGTTCAGGTACTGCTGGCTCAGAGACTGCTGAGCCAGGAGACGGTTGACTGCGTACTGCTGGTTGAGGATCTGGGCCATGACAATCTGCTGGTTCACCAGTTGAGGGCTGATGGGGGTGGACACCAGGCCCGGGTGCAGGCCGGGCAGCTGCGCTCGGCCAGGGGCTTGACTGGTGTGGGATACGGGCAGGGGGGACGGGGCCTGCTCCGCTGTGCTGCCCGGGATGGGCTGCTGGCTGAAGCTGAGGTGATTGGTTCCCGGTGGAGAAAGATCTGACAGACCGTCCATCTCAGCTACAGAGGGACACAAAGATGATGGAGAACGTCAATCAAAAGAGTTCAGATGGGTTTAAATGACCATCACAATTACAGAATCAGATTCTATATTGCCTTTTTATTGTAATACTAGTATTAAGGTACACTTTTGTACCATACAGGCGGACATTAGTGTCTTTAGGGCACACTTTTGTACAGTTAAGGTTCACTTGTGTACCTTGTAGGGCAATGTTAGGTTCACATTTGTACTATTTAGGTATTAATATGCACACTACCTGACAAATGGCTTGTCGCCTATCCAAGTTTTAGGAGCAACGAATAATAACATGACTTCTAGTTGATCGTTTGGTATCAGAAGTGGCTTATGTAAAAGGCAAAGACCTCTAGATTAAGCTTATTTTACTAAAATATAAGATGATCATGCCTTGATTTTGAATGATTTCATTAGGACAGTAAGGTCTGACTTTGCTTAGACAAAAGTCTTGTCAAGTAACAGAAATAATGTACAGTATAGAGTTTAAAGTCATGGCGCATCATGCTCTATCTTACAACAAACATGCTCAATAATGTTCATGTCTGGTGACTGGGTTGGCCAATACTGGAGTACCTCGACCTTCTTTGCTTTCAGGAACTTTGATGTGGAGGCTGAAGTATGAGAAGGACACGCCCATACTGTACCCCAAACCATAATTTTTCCTTCACCAAACTTGACTGATTTCACTGAGAATTTTGGCTCCATGCGGGTTCCAGTAGGTCTTCTACAGTATTTGTGGTGATTGGGATGCAGTTCAACAGATAATTTATCAGCAAAAAATTTCCTTCTACCACTTTTCTAAATGATCAACTAGAAGTCAAGTTATTATTTGTTGCTCTTACAAATGAGATCCACGACGAGACTTTTGTTAGGTACTATACCTTTAGGGACCTTGTAGGAACCAAAATGTACCTTTTGAAAAGCTATCGCCCCAGTAACAGATTTTGTACCTTTATTTCTAGGAGTGCATGAAGGAAACAATCCAACAAATATACTTCTAAAAATTTGTTTGACAATAATAAATGGAAAAATCTTAGTGTCCTTATAAATGCATCAAATGCAAAAAAACTATTCCATTTTTTTTTAATTAGCAAGCTTTTGTTGACAAATTTTAAAATGTCCTCGTTCTAGAATCTACCTTCACTGTAAAAATACATCTAATGTTCTGAACCCACTCATTTATTTAAAACTTTAATATCACTATAAACATGAACAAATTCAATTAGTGGCATGTAGAGCAGGCGTTTCTCTATTAAGTTAACATTGTTTCAGGTAATTATTGATGTAAACAGTCATTAATAGAGAACACGGCGAGTGCTTTTCTCTTTTTCTCGTCAATGTGGTGTTGATTGAATCATTATAATAACCACAAAACAGAAAGCAGCCGGTTTATTAGGTCTAATGTGAGAAAAGGTATTTTAAAACAAATATATATATATTCACAAACTAACAATGTTTCCATAAATACCTTATAAAAGGAATATTTAATTTATTATTTTCAAAAACAAACAAATTACACTGCATTATGTATTAATGTAGAAAATCTGTATTTTTTAAGAACAAATATTTAATTAGACAATTGTGTATAAAATAAAAAATTGTATATATATATATATATATATATATATATATATATATATATATATATATATATATATACATATACAGTGCATCCGGAAAGTATTCATAGCGCTTAACTTTTTCCACATTTTTGTATGTTACAGCCTTGGTATGGTATTTGAATTTTTCTGGTTTTTTATTTTGAACAAATTTGCAAAAATTTAAAAAAATCTTTTTTTTTTTTTTTGGAATAATATTGACCTTAAATTGGTTTTTAAAAATTGAACTAAAAACTGCTTTGATTCAAGCCAAAATAATACAAAAAAAATTTCTCCAGAAGAAAAAAATATTAAATTAATATTAGGCAATACTGTGAAAAATTCCTTGCACTGTTATATATATATATATATATATATATATATATATATATATATATATATATATATATATATATATATATATATATATATATATATATATATAATTATTCTTATAAAAACTGAACTGGACAACCGATCATGCTAACATTTGCAAAGAAAATAAATTGCCCTATCCTTTCTCTATGTTGACCAAAAAGTTAATCTATGTAAGACGCAACACACTTCATTAACAAGCAAAACATGACCTGAAGTCGAAAAGCAAAAGTTTGGAGCTAAATGATGCTAATCGAGGCCTTTTTCAGCCTGCCATTACAACAGTAACCCAGTACAACCTCTCTAATATAATGGGGCACAGTGTGTGACCTGTATCTGCATAAATTGGCAGCACCAGGAATTAGTTTATAATGTCCATGGCCAAATCATGTGAGCAATAACAACAAGGCTGTGTGGGCGCGCAGTGCTGAAGCAGCGAGCTGGATGTCTTTGCATGCACACAGAGCCGGAGAGACGTATACTTGAATCGTCCTTTATGCTCTTAATTCTAAAACAAGGTACACAAGCTGGCTAATATGAAATTTTGGGAAAGTCTAAATATAACCGGAGCGTGTTGCCCAGAGCACGGCCTTTTAAACAGGCTTTCAGCAGACTGAGGAGTAATCAACCTATTTCATACTGTTTACAGCTTGTAAATGATGTTTAATCGACATTTGCTCATCATTTACTCACTCTCGAGTGGTTCTATAACTTTATGAGTGTCCTTTTTGCTGTTGAACACAAAAGAAGATATTTTGAAGAATGTTGGAGACCTGTAACCCCTGACTTCCATAAAAGGAAAAACATATTATGGAAGTCAATGGTTACAGGTTTCTGACATTCTTCAAAATAATTTATATTAGAAGATATTTAGAAGAATGTTTGAAATTTGTATCCATTGTCTTCCATAGTAGGAGAAACAAATACTATGGAAGTCAATGGTTACAGGATTCTAACATCATACTATCTTCTATTTGATGAATGGCAGAAACCTGTAACCATTGACTTCCATAGTAGGAAAAACAAATACTATGGAAGTTAATAGTTACAGTTTTCTGGCATCCATCAAAATAATGTATATTAGAAGATGTTTTGAAGAATGTTGGAAATCTGTAACCATTACCTTTCATAGTAGGAAAAACATACTTTGGAAGTGAGCGGTTATAGGTTTCTGACATTCTTTAAAATAATTAATATTAGAAGATATTTTGAAGAATGTTGGAAATTTGTAACCATTGACTTCCATAGTAGAAGAAACAAATACTATGGAAGTCAATGGTTACAGGTTTTTGACAGCCATCAAAATAATTTATATTAGAAGATATTCTGAAGAATGTTGGAAATCTGTAACTATTGACTTTCATAGTAGAAGAAACAAATAAAATTCTGTAAAATAATTTATATTAGAAGGTATTTTGAACAATGTTGGAAATTAGTAATCACTGACTTCCATAGTATATATATATTTTTTTACTATTTAGGTCAATGGTTACAGGTTTCTGATGTTCTTCAAAATAATTAATATTAGAAGATATTTTGAAGAATGTTGTAAATCTGTAACCATTGTCTTCCATAGTTAAAGAAATAAATACTATAAAGGTCAATGGTTACAGGTATCTGACGTTCTTTAAAAAAATTTATATGAAAAGGTATTTTGAAGAATGTTAGAAATTTGTAATCACTGACTTCCATAGAATATATTTTTTCTACTTTTTAGGTCAACGGTTACAGGTTTCTGACATTCTTTAAAATAATTTTTATTAGAAGATATTTTGAAGAACGTTGGAAATTTGTAAGCAGTGAATTCAATAGTATTTGTTTTTCCAACTATGGAAGTCAATGGTTACAGGTTTCTGGCATTCTTCAAAATAATTCGTTTTTGTGTTCAACAGAAAATAGAAGCTCAAACAGGTTTGTAAAAAAGTAAGGGTTGAATAAACGATGACAGAAATTTGGGTTTTAAGTGAACGATCCCTTTAAGTATGCACTACACTGTAAAAAAATGCTGGGTTCTAAACAATTCCATCCTGTTGTTCCAACTCAAATCAATTAAGTTATAATTAGGTGGATTGAACAAAAAAAAAACAATAAAGTTATCTCTTAAAAATCCTCAAGAATTGTGATTATTCAGCTCATTTTAAATAAGTAATTTGAAGAAGCAGAAAACAGAATTTTGTGTGTACGTTTAGTGTGTTTTTTAAATTATTTTTCAACATAAATGTAAATTCATGAACAACGACAAAAAGAAAGTGTCATTTAGTCTTGAATAACCGGTAAACTTACAAAAAAGATTCGTTTAAAAAAAGATAGAAAACAAGAAACAATGCCCGTCACCTACTAACGCACAATCTACCGCATTTTATGGAGCGCACAAATAAAAAAAGCATCATGGCAAATCATCAAAATATAAATATTTCAACAGGAAGATAAAAACCAGATTAAGCGCATGGAAACTCTCCAGAGATACGCACAATAAGCACAAGGACGCAAACATGTGTCTTAACTGACAGCGAGCACAAAGCCGCGGCTGTTCTTTTCAATATCAGCCGAAAGTGAGAAGCAAAGAAAAAAAACAAACAACAAAAAATTGGGTAATAATCAAAGCTCTCCCGTAATCCCCCCTCATTCCTGTGCTCTGATGTTACGCTGTGCCTCTCAGTTGTCTTTTTGCTGTTGAAAACTGCTGGGGGGCACGCGCTTTTCCATGCAAATTGAAAAAGGTTGGAAGAAAAGCGTTCGCATGCAGGCCCCGTTTGCAGCCGCACAGACAGAGAACCAGAGTCCCTCCTGTGGAATTCGCCACAAAGCAGGCTGGGATTAAGAGCACAATGGGACAGAGAATGTGGGGCTGAGGGGAGGGAGGTAAAAAAGCCCACGGCGCGATCTCCAGCCCGAATGCATCTGAATGAGAGCTGCTGCGCTGGAGACGTCTGGCCACACTCCGCAACACTGACCGCATGCATTCAAGACATGCACTTTTACTTTAGGAGTGTTCCCTGGGAGTTTAACCCATAAAGCGGTTGCAGTTGTGCATACTTGTGGTGTATATGAGATTTCCATGCATTAATCTCTTTTCATTGTCAGTATGTGAATCGCTTAATTTGTTTTAAATGAGACTTTATTGTGTACTGATTTTTATGCATGCGCAATTTATATTTTCTACATTTATATTTAGTTATATTTAGTTATTAAGGAGTGATTTTTATTTATATTTAGATTAGATGGAATGATTTTATTTATATTTAGTTAATATGAACTACGATTTAATTTATATTTATTTAAATTGAGATTTTATGGACTGATTTTTTTTATTTAGTTATATTTAAATTATATGGACAGATTTTTATTTTTATTTAGTTATATTTAGATTATATGGACTGATTTTATTTATATTTATTTATATTTAGTTAATATGAACTGATTTTTATTTAGATTTAGATTTTATGGACTGATTTTTTTTTTTATTTAGTTATATTTAAATTATATGGACAGATTTTTATTTAGTTATATTTAGATTATATGGACTGATTTTATTTATATTTATTTATATTTATTTAATATGAACTGATTTTTATTTATATTTATTTATATTTAGATTTTATGGACTGATTTTTATTTATTTAGTTGTATTTAAATTATATGGACTGATTTTTATTTTTATTTAGTTATATTTAAATTATATGGACTGATTTTATTCATATTTAGTTATATTTAGTTAATATTGACAGATTTTTATTTATATTTATTTATTCAGTGGCGCAGTAGGTAGTGCAGTCGCCTCACAGCAAGAAGGTCACTGCTTC
>NC_141036.1:55392500-55400000 GCF_052040795.2 Danio rerio
ATTAGAACCACAGACGTTCTTGCTGTGAGGCAGCAGTGCTAACCACTGGGCCACCGTGTCACCCATCTAGGAAAGGAGGAGGAATAGGGGTGGAAGGGGGAATTCTTCAAAACAAAGATGACTGTAGTATGGAAACTAGGGTATGTATAGTGGCTTAGGAATCGTCTGATTGGGGAGTCATCAATTGGATAGTACGGGCAATCATACGCACGTGTTCCTCTCGAAATTAGTTTATAAATAAACTTCACTTATTTATTTTTTAAATGGATCTTGAAAATGCTTGCATACGGAATGATACAATTTCAATCGTTTTCGATGACATTGTTTCAATTCCATGACATCATATGAAACTTTTACAGCTCTTCTATGACATTCTACGGAATTAATGACAGTGGATAATACAAATTACTGCATGACATCATCAACTGAACGTAAATATTTAAACTAAATGCTTTTAGCTCCATGTGATGCTAGGAGCATATCAAGTTGAATTCCGTTCTCTAATGCTGCGTTCACACCAGACAATTCTCACACAAATAAATCACGTGTAAATAGAAGAGTGAACATTTTGACTTAACTCGCTTAATCAAGTTCACTTCATTCATATGTCAAATTCACAATAGACGTGATCTTGCGTTATTGGCAGGGCTTCTGTTTGCCTGGTGACTCTAGCTTTGTTGCTAAATGGCTAACATGGATTTTATTGAGAGATTAGTTGTGTTTATGTGCTTCAGGACGGCTGAAAAACAGTGCTTATTCGTTCGGCACCGTGTCCGAGTCCACTAGATCATTTCAGAGGTGCACCCAGCTTTGTGGGTTCACCAAGTCCTCCACAAGCTATACCCAGATGATAGAGGCTTTTAGCGGTGCTACAGACTGAGTCGAGCCTAGTTTGATGAGCTGATGTCCAGTGTCAGCAAGAGAATTTCCCCTCAAAACACCTACAACAGGTGCTACGTCATAATCATGCACTTACAAGTGCAAGCGATTGGTTAAGGTAGCATGAATGTCTGCTAAAGTTCAGATTTTCCAACTAACGAATACATTAAGTGTGTCAAATGCACAAAACGCTTAACTCTTGCCGCACCGTTTGCGTGTATCGCGCAGCAGGATGTCTTTTCGCATCTTTGCATTGACTTAACATGTACAGTTGAAGTCAGAATTATTAGCCCCCCTGAATTATTAGCCCCCCTGAATTGTTAGCCCCCCTGTTTATGTTTTCCCCAATTTCTGTTTAAAGGAGAGAAGATTTTTTCAACATTTCTAAGCATAATAGTTTTAATAACTCATCTCTAATCACTGATTTATTTTATCTTTGCCATGATAACAGTAAATAATATTTGACTAGACATTTTTCAAGACACTTCTATACAGCTTAAAGTGACATTTAAAGGCTTAACTAGGGTTCTTAGGTTAACTAGGCAGGTTAGGGTAATTAGGCAAGGTATTGTATAATGATGGTTTGTTCTGTAGATAGTCGGGAAAAAATTAGCTTAAAGCGACTAATAATTTTGTCCCTAAAATGGCTTTTAAAAAAATTTTAAACTGCTTTTATTCTAGCCGAAACAAAACAAATAAGACTTTCCCCAGAAGAAAAAATATTGTCAGACATACTGTAAAAATTTCTTTGCTCTATCAAACATCATTTATGAAATATTTAAAAAATGACAGCAAATAATTCTGACTTCAACTGTAAATCTTTCGCATTTCATGCTTCATCTCTGTCTGGTCTTAACGCACCGTTATGCCACCAGGCTGAAAATATGATGGCTTTTCTAAAATATGAAATATTAAAATATGACACTATGCAGAATTGTAAAAATCTTCTGTAATATATGATGGACCTCTTTTCCTTATAGAATAATTATCTTTCATAGTTTTTATTGTTTGTGCATGACATCATATGGAACTTTAAAAAGCTCCTCAGTGACATTCTATGGAATTATTGACATAAGAAAATTCATCATCAATAACTGAAAAACAAAATGTCACAAAATGTAAAATGTTGTTCAAAATTTAAATATTTAAACTGAAAATTTTAGTTCCATATGATGTCAGGAAGATACCAAGTAGAATTTCAAAACGAAAAAATATTTTAGCTTCCTCCAGCAGAAATCGAAGACCACGCAGAATTTTAAAACTCTTCTGTAACATCATATGCACCTTGACAATGCATCCTTACAGAATATGAATTCATTCCATAGGATGATAAAAATTCTTCCATGCCATCTTCAAGTATTTTGGTACAGTTTGGTAATTCTATAGAATGGACATTCTATAGAATTGTTTACATAGTGCTATTCAATTTCTTGCATGACGTCAAGAATCAACACAATGTCCTAAAATTTGGCCCAAATTATTTAAGCTGAACATTTTAGTTACAATGTCAGGAGCAGACCAAGTAAAACTCCAAAGGGGTCTCCAAAGCCATCAGGCTGAAAAAACTATTTCAAAAGCTTTTCCGAAGCATGCTTTCAACAAACTGGAGCAGAGTTCAGCAGGACCAGCCAGACGAGGGTTAACCGCTCACTAAACTACACACGCTGGAGAAGGACTATTAACCTTTACTGCTGCAGAAATGAAAAACTCTACAGCAGCATCCAAGATGAGCAGAAGACCCTCTCCAAAAAGCCGGAGCGCGATTACGAAAGCACACCGCCATGCTGATAGAAGGCCAGCCAGCGTTTTAAATGTCACGGCCTCTTTTATCGCTGATCTGAAACAACAGTCAGTGGTGGAAGACAGCTAACAAACCAAACCAAACATAATAATTTAAATCGACAGCTAACAACAGAAGAGGAAGAAAATCACACATGATTTCATAAGTCATGGAGGATCTGTTTGAGATGTCATATGAGTCAACCTTTGGTAGGATTTGACACAGATGCTGTACCAAAAAAAAGCTCATTCATTTCGTTTCCCCAACCTCAAACCACACGGCCAACCCAACGGCAGGAGTCATCAACAGGTAATAGGACAAGGCTCTTTAAAAGATAACCATCGGCAGGCCTTATCGGGGCGCCCAGGAAGTCTGTCACGCTGCTATCGACCCGACTCATCTATTTGACTTTCCGTCACGGGAGATTCGCATATAAAAACGCTCAGGCGCTCAGTGTTTGTACTTCCTCCTTACGTGCCATCTTTAGTTTCCCTGTGGAGAGACTGTTCGCATTGTGATGGCGAGGTGGCTTAATTCCCCCTCCTTTACATCTTTTTTTGGTCTCATTTTATCTCTTTTTGGGGGGAATTTCATGTAAAAGAGGGGGAGGAGCATGTCAGATCTTAGTGAAGTATGCAAATATGGCATTTGGTGGTTTTTCTATATTATAATATGCAGGTTAAAGTAAACGTCTATGACATTATATACACTTAAATTTACTTACTAATGGAAAAAAAAAGAAAATATAGTCTTTCTATACTTTTTATAGTTCAAAAGTTTTATAATTTAAATGACATTTTAAAGGTTCAAGACTTATTTTAATGGTCCGCTTGTTGAATTTAAGTTACATTGCATCTGCATGTCAACTAATTCTCATTATATTATAAGTGGACTGTTAGGTTGGGGTTAGGGTTAGTGTAAGTTAAAATTTACTTGCAAAGTATCTTATAGTCAGTCAAATGTCTGTTGAATGTCTGTATCAACAGATATGAAGCAGACAGTCTACTAATACTCAAATGGACCATCAAAATAAAGTGTTACTGTACTTATTTTTTTTTAGATTTTTTCATCAGACAAAGTTAGCACCGGTCAGCTTTAATATTGGGGAAAACTGGATAATTTTGAGCTTTTGTTAGCTAATTTTATCTTTCGGGTTTCATGATCCACAGGGTTTGTTGCATGTTTTTTTTTTCCCCACGATGATCTTAAGACCCATACAGCAAAGCTGTTTGTATTTAGCAAGCATTTTTTTCGGGAGAGCTGTACGAGAATTGGAGAATGGCAGACTTTGTCTTTTATCAATTGAGTTTGTTACCATTCAGACACATCGCCTATATCCGTTCTACTGTGTTTGCCTATGTTTAAAATCCTCCAGATTACCGGCAGAGTTAATGGTTGGAAAAGATAGGCAAAGAGACCTGCTGCACTGCTATCCACTATGTCTGCATTCAGACCTGGGGATTGAGGAGCAGAGAAGTTCTCCTCATTTATAGTGTTTACATAAGCACAATTATCTTTATGATGATATAACAAATTGTTGTGTATATGAATTTCCGAATAACAAATGTAGCAGGGCAGTAAATTACTTACTAATTATTTCTTTGCATTTTAACTTTGTAAACCATAAATTCATGGGTGTCCTCACGGTTTGTAGCTTATATTGTGAGCTAACTGACAACAGTTGTTCGCTCCCCTCTTTCTCCCTTGCTTTTCCAGCCACACCCACTCCTCCCTCTGCTCACAGAGCTCCACACCCATCTTGAAGCATTTTTTATAAACTTAGAAGTAGGCTTAAACCGAAAGAGGGGGGCTTCATGACCCTTTAAAATAGTGTTTCTGTGACATCATATGTGGCTATGGAACTAGGCTGGCTGGCTATATATAATTTGTACAGATTTTTGCAACTATTTTGCAGCTCAAGGAAATGCAAGGAAACTTTATAGTAATGATACGAATAAACATAGATAATATACCATCATGGGATGCCACATACATACAGTACAAGTATAAATATTAAAACGATACTGCAATTCAACCAAAAATGAAACGTCTGTCATCATTTACTCACCCTTATTACAAACATGTGGGAGTTTTATTAAACACAAAATAAGTTAATTTGAAAAATGTTAAAACCTGTAACCATTGACTTAATAGCTTTTGTTATTCCTACAATGGAATTAAATGGTTACTGGTTACAAACATTCCTTAAATTAACTTCTGTTGTGTTCAACAAAAAAACAACAACAGATGTTTGGAACCAAATGCAATGACTTTATTATTTTTGAGTGAACTATTCCTTTAAAAACATTTACAATGACTTCAAACCTCTATAGTTCTCAGCTTATTGCACATTAAGTGCTGTTTAAGCCAAAGTAAAGATACTTTTAACTTCTTTTCAGTTGCACACCACTCAATATATCCAACAGAAACAATAGGATACAGCAACAAGCTAAATAACAACTATTCTTACAAACTAGACTCCTCCTGACATGTATCGTTACACAAAAACCACTACATATCCTTCATTCTACAAAACGTTATCTGTAATTCCCTTTTCAACAACCTTTTCGGGAGCAGGTTTTACTGTGTATTAATGAGACACTGATCCAATAAAAGTTGGCCCTTAAAGGAGACCTATTATGCATCTTTTAACAAGATGTAAAATAAATCACTGATGTTCCTACAGTGTGTGCGTGAAGTTTCAGCTCAAAATACCACACAAATAATGTTTTATAGTTCTTTGAAACTGACCCTTTTAGGCTTGCAAATAGTGTTGTTTTGGTGACTGTCACTTTAAATTCAAATTAGATTGTGATCTTTTTAAAATAGGGCGGAGCTATAAATGCATCAAGCAGAGCATCACCGACATTATCTACAGCAGGTGACAACTCTAACAGCAGATGGCTGCTTCTCACTCAGGGCTGTTTATGCTAATGAGGGAGAGATTGTCACTAATGGGCTTTCCCCCTTTGATGACACGTACAAATGGAGATTGTCAATCAAACTGTTTCTGGAGACCGTTTTTATTAAGTGTGATTCTAAAAAATAAAAATAATCCATTTAAATAATTAGATACTGGCTATGTTCACACACTCTTGCCACACAACTGTGTTTAAGTCCCTTATAAAAGTGATTTTTGCATAATAGGTGCCCTTTAAATCTCCCTGATCAGTCCAAAAGCTTAATAAAAAAGAGATCATATCTACCAGGTAACGCCAGACACTCAGTACTCATTTGAGCGAACTAAAATGAGCGAACGACATGCCAGCGAGAGGAATCAGAAACAACAACAAAAAAGCTGAAACCTCCCTCCTCCCCGGAAAATTGCAGCACAAACAGACGCGCGGATGCATGCGGGCCTTCAGCCTACAAGCGGACTGTAATTCAGTGTAAGCACCGGGCCGCTGCTCAGTGGGAATAGCTCACATATGGACTGTAAACAGAGTGATTAGAGAGATGTGGAGCGGCTCGGCCCCTGCGCTGCCTGAACAGCACCCTGGGACTCTTTACATCAGCACACACACTCACACACACACACACACCTGCAGGTAAAAGAACGGCTTCCCTCAGATGAAGGAGACCGAGACTGCGCCAACACATAGTGTGAGGTGTTTAAACAGCACATCTGATTATTAAAAACAAAAGGAAGCGTCTTTGAAAGGGTGAATCTCAATGTAACGCGTCACGGTTGGGTTTGAGCATAATATAAGGATGAAAAAATTGTACATTTAAGAAAAGAAGGCAATTTTTTTATATAATTAACTACTAGATTGGACTCTAATTTTTGAAGTTAGATTTATTAGCCCCCCTTTTATTATTATTATTATTTTTAATATTTCCCAAATGCTGTTTAACCGAGCGGGGAAATTTTCACAGTATGTCTGATAATATTTTTTTCTTCTAGAGAAAGTCTTATTTGTTTTATTTCGGCTATAATAAAAGCAGTTTTAATTTTTTTTAATGAGTTATTAAATCTATTATGATTAGAAATGTGCTGGATAAATATTTCCGTTAAACAGAAATTGGGGGAAAAATAAACAGGGGGTGGGAAATTATTATGCATTTTTATCAATTCATTAATTCATTTTCCTTCTGCTTAATCCCTTATTTATACAGGGGTCACCACAGAGGAATGAACCACCAACTATTCCAGCATGTTTTACGTAGTGGATGCCCTTCCACCTGCAACCCAGTACTGGGAAACACCCATACACACTCATACAATACGGCCAATTTAGTTCATCCAATTCATCTAGCGCATGTGTTTGGACTGTAGGGGAAAACCAGAGGAAACCCACGCAACAACATGCAAACTCCACACAGAAATGCATCCGGGTCCTGCTGGGACTTGAACCAGTGGCCTTTTTGCTGTAAGGCGACAGTGTCAACCACTGAGCCACTGTGCCCACATATTCCCAAACATCATCTCATTATTTACAGTTGAAGTCAAAATTATTAGCCCCCCTTTGATTTTTTTTTTGGAAAAATAAAATAAAATTCACAGTATGTCTGATAATATATTTTTTCTTTTGGAGAAAGTTTTATTTGTTTTATTTCAGCTAGAATAAAATCAGCTTTTAATTTTTAAACACCATTTTAAGGTCAATATTATTCACTTCTTTAAGCTATATTTTTTCTATAGTCCACAGAACAAACCATATTTATACAAATCTTGTCTAATTACTCTAATCTGCCTAGTTAACCTAATCAACCTAGTTAAGCCCTAAATGTCACTTTAAGCTTAATAAAAGTGTCTTGAAAAATATCTAGTAAAATATTATGTACTGTCATCATGGCAAAGATAAAATAAATCAGTTATTAGAAATGAGTTATTAAAACTA
>NC_141036.1:55622500-55687500 GCF_052040795.2 Danio rerio
TAACATTAAGCTTGAGTATAAAGAAACAAACAAATATCAAATATGATTAAAAAGAACAGAAAATGTTACCTTATAATCCCGAAATCTGGAAAAAAAGACAAAAGACACAAAAAGACAAAACAACAAACAAGAAGATAGAAACTACACAAAGACAACATTAAACAGGAACATTGAGCTTGAGTATAAAGAAACAAACAAATATTGCAAAAAATAATAGAAAATATGTTTGTTACCTTATAATTCTGAAATCTGGGGAAAAAAAGACAAAAAAAAGACACACAAAAAGAGACAAAACAACAAACAACAACAAGATGGAAACTACACAAAGACAAACAGTAACATTGAGCTTCAGTATAAAGAAACAAACAAACATCAAATATTATTAAAAAGAACAGAAAATGTTACCTTATAATCCCGAAATCTGGGGGAAAAAAGACAAAAACAGACACACAAAAAGACAACAACAAACAAGAAGATAGAAACTACACAAAGAAAACATTAAACAGTAACATTGAGCTTGAGTATACAGAAACAAACAAATATCAAATATTGCAAAAAAGAACAGAAAATGTTACCTTATAATCCAGAAATCTGGGGGGGAAAAGACAACAACAACAAAAAAAAGACACAAAAACAACAACAACGATAGAAACTACACAAAGAAAACGTTAACCAGTAACACTGAGCTTGAGTATAAAAAACAAACAAATATTAAATATTGCAAAAAAAAATTAAAGCATATTTTATGACACTGTATAACAATAATTAATATTTTTGACAGTACTGTGGTGGTTGGGGTGGAGTTAAAAATACAATTCATTGGGTAATTTCAAAGATAACAAATCATATTCAGTACAACTACTGTTTTTGAAGTGCTGTAAAGGTTGGGTTTAGGGTTGGAGTGGGGGTAGACATTAATAAAATACAATAAATAGGAAATTTAATAAATAATAAAAATAATTCTTGTTAACTTCCGGCTACAAACGTATCCGAGACGATCTAGCAACCACCGTGAAACCCCTATACTCTTTTCGAAGGACACTGGAATTTTTAACAACCACAAAGAGTCAGGACCTCGGTTTAACATCTCATCTGAAAGATGGTTTAAGATTATGCTTCGTTTTGTAGGGAAAATACCATTTATAACTAATCACATTATAACATTGAGTCACATTGCAGCTCTAGTGGACTCTAGTTTACTTCATATCGACTGAACTGTAAATAAAAATTAAATAAAAGTAGAAA
Source organism: Danio rerio (assembly GCF_052040795.2). Classification (NCBI taxonomy): domain Eukaryota; kingdom Metazoa; phylum Chordata; class Actinopteri; order Cypriniformes; family Danionidae; genus Danio; species Danio rerio. Next base: position 55,623,746 of record NC_141036.1, read on the forward strand.
GGGTGCATTTTAGGACTGCATTTTATGGCTGGAATTGCTTAGGACGGCCAAATTAATAATTCCGCCCCTGTACATCTCACAACAATTATGAAGAAATAAAACAAAATAACAATGAGAGAAATTATATTAGCAACACAATCAAAGAATAAACAGATGCCAGGAGTAAGTTAAAAATAAATAAATAGGTAAGATAATAATAATAAAATCTAATTTAATCAAATAAAATTGACAAAATGCTTACATAAGAAACAGAAAAGCTAAAAAAATTATTAAGTTAATGTCACAATTTGGCTTATGAATATTCAAAATAGCTTTTTAAAAATATCGACCTTGTCACAAGTTGTCCCCGTTCAAAAATGAACGAATGTGCGAATATAAAGCCAACTTTACCTCAATGATGGGTACAGTGTTGCTAACCTGTAACACGGTTATTAGGAAAAGAGTGTGGAAAATAAAAATATTACGGTATTAAGTCAAATAGTTACTAATGTCGCCTTAAGGAACAACGACGACAAAAGACCTAAACGCGTGAGGACAACGCCCAGATAATAGCAGGTAACGTTAGTAATCGGCCCGAGCCCGGATGGCCTGCGGCGCCCCCGGCTCCTACCCCCGGCATCGGCGAGTGTTATCAGCTATGACTTGTAACATTCAGTTTGGGTGAAAACGTAAACACATAAAATGCAAAACTAAAACAGAAATAAAGTGGAAATAAGCAAAACATACCTTCTGAACTTCGAAGGAAAGGCGAGGATTGACTGAAATTGTCAAAGAAATTGAGAAAATGTCTTGACTTTCTCCAACCGTTCCACTGTTGTCATGGCACTGCATTCCAGAACAGAGATTCCCAATGACGCTGCGCTTTCATTCGGTTTAAAAACAAGCAGACATTTTAAGTGACTAAACGTGTAACGTACCTAAAGCATACTGAATAATGTTATTAAAACACACGCAGTACTTAACATCTGAAATGGATCATGAAAAAGGTTCTCAAAATTAAGAAAAGAATGGGTGTCGCAGAATAGTGCTGAACACTGAACACAAATTAATGATTAATAAATGAACTGAAATTGAAAATAAAATAATACTACCAGACAGGGTACCTTTCAGTTCCTTTCCAACTTGTGGCAGTAAACGCCAGTCATTCATTTCTCTACGGTAGGCCTATTTCCTTTACCTCAGTCGGTCGGCGTCTGGACGAGGGCAAATAACCCATGTTCCCTTTACGCTCCCAGTTTGATGGATCAACGATTTGATTTATTGAGATACCCGAGATATCTATATCCATAGATATTGATCTATACCTATTGAGATATCTTTCAAGTGAACTGGGGCAGAATGTTGTTACACTCACATGACACCGTTTTCATTTAAAAAATATAGAAGTGCATACAAGTATATGCGTATATGTATAAATACAAGATAGATAACGTAGATAGATAGCTAGATAGACAGATAGATAGCTAGATAGATAGATAGATATTTAACCTAACGTTAAGCTAGTCCATTAAGCATCTTGAAATCTAGGCCTATAAACGTTACCCTATATTTTTATTCATTCTTATTTCTCTCGTTTTATTTATTTAAAAAAGAAGTAGTGACAGATAATATGCTGTAGATTGTGTACAAAGTGTTTTCAGCCAAGTTCTGATAATGTTGATACATTTAAGGAAGATATGCGTATATTTTTATGCGTTTTAAATGTTTGTTAGGATAGCTGCTAACGTTAGCTAGTTAACGTCTGACTAACCGCGTCATGACGCAAAATAGCATTTTAAATAATGAAAGATTTTCCATTAGTACGTTTATCCAGTTATTAGGGATTTAAGAAGACGTATTGTTAACACCTTTTATATAAAATAATATTTTTTTAGATCTTCAGTAGGCTAACGTTACTGATGTCTTCAACCAAAATCTCATGTTTACCCGCCTCCCCTTTAACTTACCTCAGATGGCGTGGACATTATATTGTGTGTATGCAGATTCATATGTTTACTGCACACATAACACAGCACTTTGCGTTTTAAACTTCATTTCATTAGCGTGTTTGTTTACCTTGCAGTGCTCCTCATATCCAGCAGATGGCAGCAGGGCGCTATCTCAGCAGTGCTTTATGTGTTGTTTCTTCCCTTGTAAAACTTAAACTTTACCTTATTAAAGTGCTTGAAAAGTTTTCCAGTGTCTCTCCGGGTTTCTTCAGAGAGCTTTGCTGCCCTCCACTTAGACTGATTTAGGCCAATTTGGTGTGCAGGTGATGCAAAATTACACAGAGGCAACTACGGTTTGTGTGAATCAAAATCAATATGCCATGCAAATTGGACATGACCCAATTCATCTGGGTCAATCTGGCACATTCTTACGAGTAGCCAATCACTGGTGCAGCAACACTGGGACAAAACACAGCAGGCTACAGAAGAAAAACGTAAAAGTTCAAGTAGCATTGGAATTGATGTGGATTAATCAATGTTTTCCCATTTGACAAATCTGCCATTGACTTTTATAACTACATAAATCGAGACTACATACATATATTGAAATAATAAGTTAAATAAATAAAAGTGAACACATTTACAAAATAACCACAACACACTTGAATGTGAAATGTTAAATTCCCAAACTTTATTTTAGGTATTTCAACTATATTGGAGATTACAAGATTAAAGGGAAATGATCTAGTGAAGTGATGAAGTGAACACCATTGTAATGACAAGAATGACAGACAGACAGATAGATAGATAGATAGATAGATAGATAGATAGATAGATAGATAGATAGATAGATAGATAGATAGATAGATAGATAGATAGATAGATAGATAGATAGATAGATAGATAGATAGATAGATATGCATACATACACACACACTCATACATACATACACACTGGCCACTTTATTAGGTACACCTTACTAGTACCAGGTTGGACCTGCTTTTGCCTTCAGAACTGCCTCAATCCTTCGTGGCATAGATTCAACAAGCTACTGGAAATATTCCTCAGAGATTTTGCTCCATATTGACATGATAGCATCACACAGTTGCTGCAGATTTGTCGGCTGCATATCTATGATGCAAATCTCCAGTTCCACCACATCCCAAAGGTGCTTTATTGGATTGAGCTCAGGTGACTGTGAAGGCCATTTGAGTACAGTGAACTCATTGTCATGTTCAAGAAACCAGTCTGAGATGATTCGTGCTTAATGACATGGCGCAATATCGTGCTGGAAGTAGCCATCAGAAGATGAGTACACTGTGTTCAAAAAGGGATGGACATGGTCAGCAACAATACTTAGGTAGGCTATGGCGTTGACACAATGCTTAATTGGTACTAATGGGCCCAAAGTGTGTCAATAAAATATCCCCACACCATTACACCACCACCAGCCTGAACTGTTGATATAAGGCAGGATGGATCCATGCTTTGATGTTGTTGACACCAAATTCTGATCCTACCATCTTATTGGCGCAGCAGAAATCGAGACTTATCAGAGCAGGCAACGTTTTTCCAATTTGTTGTCCAATTTTGGTGAGTCTGTGTGAATTGTAGCCTCAGTTTCCTGTTCTTAGCTGACAGGAGTGGCACCCGGGTGGTCTTCTGCTGCTGTAGCCCATCCGCTTCAAGGTGGGACATGTAGTGTGTTCAGGGATGCTCTTCTGCAGACCCTGGTTGTAACGAGTGCTTATTTGAGCTACTGTTGCCTTTTTATCAGCTGGAACCAGTCTGGCCCATTCTCCTCTGACCTCTGGCATCAACAAGGCTCGCTTTGAAATGCAGCCGATCGTCATGACCATGTCTACGGCTGTTTCTCAATTCCAAGAACGCAGAGAATGGACTTGCGTTCTTGTAGAGTGCGGTCTTGCCAGGTGTCCTCGGAAGAACGAACTCAGGAGACCGCGAGGGCAGAGAACGCGTCCTTTGAGAAATGGGATGCTGCGTTCTTCCTGATGGTCATGTGACCTTCACGCGTTTTAAATGGAAATTAATTAAACATTACAGCCTTCATACAACAATTTATTGTTTCCCCCCTCTTCAAAATATATACGTTGCATAAAAACATTATAAATATACTCTGCACGATATAAATAAAACTAATTTTAATACGAATTTCATCAAACAAACACAATTAATGTGTTTATTCCTTTATTAAGATGTTCATGTTAATGTTTACCTTCACCGTTTCATTTAGGGAAACTCCTGAGGTAAATAATTCATATCTCTGAACTTTAATAATAAATCTAAATAAAATGCTGCGCTTCCCACCTCCAGTCGCAATGACTTCTGGGACTTCAAGAGCGAGCTCGCTGTTGAAGTCTGCATCGGTGCGTCCTCGATATCAAGAACACATCCGGGAAGTTTCACGCGTCCTCCGTACTTGCGGTCTTGAGTATTGGAACTGAACTTAGGCAGCTGATGATGACGTTTCACGAGAACACGAGGACGCAAGACCGCTGAAGAACGCATATTGAGAAACAGCCTACATGTCTAAAAGCATTGAGTTGCTTCCATGTGATTGGCTGATTAGAATTTTGTGTTAACGAGCAGTTGGACAGGTGTACCTAATAAAGTGGGCGGTGAGAGTGTTTTTGTATATAGCACGTCTCATAGTAATAATGAAAATTCCCCAAATATTAAAAAAATTCAAAAAAGAAAAGAAAGAATATTTTTCTCACTTCACTGTTCAAGATAAGTGTTCTTGTTTTGAATAAACACTTCATTTTTAAACATTCTCCACAAAACAGGAACTTACAGTAATTTGTCATGTTGCTTCTCAAGTGAATGCAACCACTGGATATTTATACAGGAAAACAAGACAAAAATATAGAGTAAGAAATGAACAGTGACACAGTAAAAGCATCATATTTCTGAGCAGAAATGCTTCGTTCTTCTAAATCTAATGCCAGGTGGAGTTTTGAACATATTTTGTCCATGAAGAATCAACAATATTACACTGAAAAATAAATTCATTCATATTTACTTCTTAATTTTTTTTAAGGCAAGTGGTTGCAAACAATTTATAAGGGCTGCATTTCATTCATTCATTTATTTTCCTTCAGCTTAGTCTCTTATTTATCAGGGTTCACCACAGCGGAATGAACCGCCAACTATTCCAGCATATGTTTTATGCAGTGGATACCCTTCCAGCCGCAATCCAGTACTAGGACACACCCATACACTCTCACATTCACACACTTATAGGCTACAGCCAATTTCATTCATTCTTTTTATTTTCGGCTTAGTCCTTTTATTAATCAGGGGTCACCACTTTGGAATGAACCGGCAATTATCCAGCATATGTTTTACGCAGCGGATGCCCTTCTAGCCGTAACCCAACATTGGGAAACACCCATTCACTCTTGCATTCATACTCATACACTACGGTCAAATTAGATTATTGAATTCCCCAATAGGCGAAGCAGTGGTGCAGTAGGTAGTGCTGTCGCCTCACAGCAAGAAGGTCGCTGGTTCGAGCCTCGGCTCAGTTGGCATTTCTGTGTGGAGTTTGCATGTTCTCCCTGCGTTCGCGTGGGTTTCCTCCGAGGAACTCCGGTTTCCCCCCACAGTCCAAAGACATGCGGTACAGGTGAATTGGTTAGGCTAAATTGTCCATAATGTGTGTGTGTGAATGTGTGTGTGGATGTTTCCCAGAGATGGGTTGTGGCTGGAAGGACATCCGCAGCGTAAAAAACATGCTGGATAAGTTGGCGGTTCATTCCGCTGTGGCGACCCCTGATTAATAAAGGGACTAAGCCGACAAGAAAATGAATGAATGAATAATTCCCCTATAGCGCATGTCTTTGAACTGTAGGGGAAAGCTGGAACACCTGGAAAAAAAACTTGAACATGGGGAGAGCATGCAAACTCCACACAGAAATGCCAACTGACCCAGTCGGGGCTCGAATTAGCAACCTTCTTGCTGTGAGCCAACAGGGCTAACCACAGAGCCACTAAATTAGTTTGTTTAAATTCAGCCCATATAAATTGTTTGCAACCACTTACCTTAAAAATGTAGTAAATCTATTTTTTCAGGCTTCTGCTGCAACTAATTTATTGCTCCTGTGAATGTTTGGACATTGAAAACAACAAGGTGACATTGTGGACATGCCAGTTGTTTTCTGTGCGATATGCATCTGCTGTCACCCACAGCCCTGAGATGACACACGCTGACAGTCCTATTAAGATGATAACTGTGCCCGCTGCATATATTACTGTCACTCACACACGCAGATTCAGCGTCTCTGAAGGAAAGAAGCAGAGGAGGATTGTGTCAAACAGGCCTCAGATTTCTGTGTAGGGTGAGCGGATGAAGCACAGAGCTGAAAAATGTCCATCTGAAATCTACAATCTCATTAGGCCAAAAACATTTTCTGTAAAAGTCACTTACTAAAACTATTAATAGGTTTTGTTGATTGAAATAAAGGTGAAAAGAAAAACTAAATAAGCTTAAATATAAATATAATATGAAAAACATTTAATTAATATTTTCTTAGCAACTAAAAATTAACTTTGTTTTTTCTTAAGCAACTCTGAAAGAAGCACTGAACTGTAAATAAAAACAGAATTTAACCTAAATCAAACTTAAACTGAAATAAAGATGAATAAACCAAATAGTTATCTAAATAAAAATGAAAAAATGTCCACAACAAAAGTACAAAAAATTAAAACAAAATTTTTATGAAATTAAAAATAAATATAAAAAATTACCAAAAGGAAGCCTAATTTAAAATATTAAAAATAAATATACACTCACCGGCCACTTTATTAGGTACACCTGTTTAACTGCTCGTTGACGCAAACTTCTAATCAGCCAATCACATGGAAGCAACTCAATGCATTTAGGCATGTAGACATGGTCAAGACAATCTGCTGCAGTTTAAACCGAGCATCAGATTGGGGAGGAAAGGTGATTTAAGTGACTCTGAACGTGGCATGATTGTTGGTGCCAGACGAGCTGGTCTGAGTATTTCAGAAACTGCTGATCTACTGGGATTTTCATGCACAACCATCTCTTGGGTTTACAGAGAATGATCTGAAAAAGAAAAAATATCCAGTGAGCGGCAGTTCTGTGGGCGCAAATGCCTTGTTGATGTCAGAGGAGAATGGCCAGACTGGTTCCAGCCGATAAAAGACAACAGTAACTCAAATAATCACTCGTTACAACCGAGGTCTGTAGAAGAGCTTCTTTGAACACACAACACGTCCAACCTTGAGGCGGATGGGCTACAGCAGCAGAAGACCACAAAGGGTGCCACTCCTGTCAGCTAAAAACAGGAAACTGAGGCTACAATTCACACAGGCTTGTTTGATATGCCTTTATGACAACTTGACATAATCAAATACATCATAATATCTGTGCAACTGCAGTATGTTTATACTTGGTAAACTGGGAAATGGACATTTATAATATTCCAGCATTGATTGGTACCAAAGTCTATAATTTTGACAACCCACTAATAGAGATACACGGACACTGGAGCATTTGAAAGCCTCATCTATCAGTTGATCCATCTATGAGCAGATATATGAGAGATCCACTAGCTGGAGATGCACTTTTGTTAAATTTCAAGTGTCAATACTTTTGACAATCCTCGTTTGTTGAATAAATGTCAGTATTTGACGTCAATATGATTTTGGTTTCAACATATGATGTCACTTTCAACAACCTAAAATCAACCAAATATCAATGTCATTTCACATCTTTATTGGATGTTAAAATAACAGTCTTTAGACGCTGGTGATCTAAACCGAACCTAATATTAACGTCTTATGAAGTTGTGTGTCTGCTTGGAATCAAACGGTCAAATTTTGATTGAAGGTTACCAAAACAAACTTTTTTTTTAGCGGATGACGTTGCACAAATTAATTTTAAGACTAGCAATATGCGCTAGCAAAATAAGCATTGTAAATTTAAATTTCACACGGACTGTAAACATGCCCCTTTTACAGTAGGTTTGCTACAAGAGAATGATGCATAAAAAAATCCCCACCCCCTACTAAATATTCTGTTTCAGTTGAAAATGCAACAATATACTAAAATAAAAGCAGTTTATATGTCAGGCAAACTTTAATGTTATCAAATATTACTAGAATATTTTGATGACTTCTGTGTACCATGGTAAATACGAATGACATTCTGTTGGGTGTTGTAAGAGGCTAAATTATCATATGCATTTGTTTATATGGAAAACATGCCTTTCATCAAAGAATGTCCATACTGACTCCAAAGGCAGATAAGATCAGAGCCTGGTGTGTGGACTTTGGGGGTTTTATGATGTGGTCACATGTTGATTGGTTAATTCAATTTCAATTCAATTCAATTCAGCTTTATTTGTATAGCGCTTTTACAATGTAGATTGTGTCAAAGCAGCTTCACATAAATGGTCATAGTAACTGGAACAGTGTGGTTCAGTAACTGGAACAGTGTGGTTCAGTAACTGGAACAGTGTGGTTCAGGTTTTAGTGTTTCAGTTCAGTTCAGTTTAGCTCAGTTCAGTGTGATTTAATCATTACTGAGAGTTCAAACACTGAAGAGCAAATTCATCGATGCGTAGCTCTACCAATCCTGAACCATGCGAGGCAGTGGCGACAGCGGAGAGGGAAAAAAAACTTCACCTGATGGGAGTGAAGAAAAAAAAACCTTGAGGGAACCAGACTCAGTTGGGCACGACCATTTTAATTTCTCCGCTGGCCAAAAGTCTTGTGCAGAGCTTCATTCGCCGTGGTTTAGGCAGGAAGATGGCCTCAGCGAAGACTCGTCTGTCCCTGTAGCGTCGCTGGAATCAGACTCATTTCAGTTTGAATGTCTCAGTATTTGGGCTTTAGTCACATGGTCAAGAAAGATACAAAATCCGCTTGTTAAGTGTGACGCATGGGCCGACTGGGACTAAAAATCAGCCCTGGCACTGTAGCCACACCAGCCCACATTACCACACCGACACAGCCCCACCCAAGGACACGCACATTCACTACTTATATTGGTGTACAGATGGTAAAATGATATAAGCAGTACCTTATTTAAGATATTTTTAAACATTTAATGTATGTGACTGGAACAAAAGCAACCCATTTATATATGCAATCATGTCATTCATTTTATTTTCGGCTTAGTCCCTTTATTAATCTGGGAACCGTCAGCTTATCCAGCATATGTTTTACACAGCGGATGCCCTTAAAGCTGCAACCCATTATACTGGGTAACCCAATTCACAATTGGCCTACCCAATTTACCTATAGCATGTGTTTGGACTTGTGAAGGAAACCAGAAGGAAATCCACGCGAAAATGCAAACTCCACACAGAAACACAAACTGACCCAGATGAGGCTCAAACCAGCGACTTTCTTGCTCTGAGGCGACAGCACTACCTACTGCGCCATCACGCTGACCCCTTTCGAGACTAGATCAGTAAAGTTTATGTATTTGGCAATGTCTGACTTGACTGCCTTTCCCTTTTTTTTTTGCACTTACTGTTTGTTTGACATTCTTGCCAGATTTTGATTACAAAAAATTTTTATTAGCCTCAGATTGGGTCGGCCCATCTCACACCAGCCGGTTGTTGCCAATTGGGCCAATGCTTAACATTTACTATTATTCTTACTATTATCACCATCATCATCATAATATTCACATCTCGCACAAGATAAAAGATGCCTACATTTAAAAAACAATACATATGAAAAAATAAATAAATAAAATAGGTGACCGGCCCACATTTAAAAAATGGTCCGGCCCTTCTGGCATTTGCCAGAATTGCCAGATGGCCAGTCCGCCCCTGGTGTGACGTCACTCGAAGTGGCTTCCGAGTCCAAGCGCTCTATTCAACTGTATGGGGAGATACATGAAATGATAATAATAAACATTTACAAAGCGCTTTAATATTTTCGAAAATCACCATCGCAATCTACATGTCCATGCCTAATATCTGAAGGTCAGAAAGTCATTCATTTTTATATAAATTTGTAAAATTTTGGTATTTGTGATGCAGCAAGCCCAGAGATTGTTGTGTACACTATGACTTTATACAAAACTAACTTTAATGTGTGTTATGAATTAAAAGTGATCATAAACAAATAGTTTCTCAACTCAAATGAGTGGCGGCTTGGACCTGGAAACAGTACTACATACGTCACCAACATGTCATTACTTAACAAGTGGATAGGTGTAAAACTCTGCTCTGTCTCTTTTCCTGGCCTGTCTTTACTTGCTCTGTTTCTTTCCTGCTCTGCTCCTCTCCTCCTCTGGAGTCTATCTTCTCTGACTCTACTGCAATCAGGCTAAATTCTGGGCTTACTCTCTTTGTCCCTCTCTCCCTCCCCCTGTGTCTCTTCTTCTACCTCTGTTAACTTTAATTTTACATTTAAGCTGGGTACAATTTATATAATATGTTTTTATCATTTCATGTTTTAGCATTTTATACAGTTATTTTGTAATTAATTCTGTTGTGACCATTTTATTGTCATTAAATCATCTCATTTTTTAAGCATTTTTGAATTGCTTTTGATTTAACATTAACATTTAATTGTTCCATATTGCAATACAATACAATCACATAATTTCAATGCTCTCCCACATTTATAGCTATTAATACTGCCCTTATTTCCGTTTTTGGTATGAGATTGCAGAAGAATGGTTTTGACTAGAAATGTACAGTTTTTTTACCATATGTTGATAACTTTTTAGCCACTCGTCAGAACTACAGTTCGAACCGCTGTGGTTAAAACCAGTTCTTACAGTGTCTTCTTTAAACAATGGTAAATATAAATAACCGTCATTATTATTTGCTCGTAATACTTTGATTAAACAGAAATGAACAAAAAGCTCACACATCTAAACCTCTTTTCATCTTCGACCCGTGCATGTATAATTTTTGCACATTTCCCGAAATAGTTCCTGATCTGCTTGGAAACAGCCCGTCCTCTGAATCAAAACCACTGTTTCTGTCATGCATAAAACCCTAGCAACCGTCGCCCGCCGTCTAATATTGCAGACAGTGTGAATAACTCACATCACGCCTGTAAAAACACACTTTATCTCCTATGGAAATGAACTGGAAACATCTGAAGTGATTTGGGCTTTTCTTTTTCGGAGACCCTTGAGATGTCCTCCTAACGATCGATTTTATGCTTTTTTCCCAGCCTCCGTATTCCTTAATCCACCCTTAAGGCAAACATTATAAAGTTTTTATGGAAAACATTAAGAAGTTGAGGGGTTGTTGTTTTTTTTTTCTCTGACTGAAGGCTTTAAAGGAATAGCTTGCTCAAAAATGAAAAACCTGTCATCCTTTACTCGCCCTCAATAACATTTGAGTGCATTATTTCAGACTTTTCAATGCCACACAAAGGAAAAAGTCAGGGGTTTGGAATGACACAAGGTTTTAGGGTAAACTACACCTTTAAGTGCACTCGCTCTTTGAGTGCTCTGTGTTTGGGTTGTTTAGCAAATGCATTTTTGATGACCTTCCCTCCTTTTTTCAAAGAAACGCTCTGGTTTAATGACACTGAAAGCTGCCAGGGAGAACTCTGGAGGTTAACGATAGCTAAACAGAACAAGGTATAATTTCTGTCACTGCTTTAGTGCTGGAGCCACAGGCGATAGTAACACCTCGCAATAATGTGCAGTTACTCTTAACTTTAGGACAGCTTTTATTGTGTTCGAACTCATGATCTGCTTCATATAACTCGTAAGGGTGTACTGAACCAAAGACTATAGAGTACACAAGACGTGTCACTTGTGTGTGTGTGTGTGTATGTATATGTATATATATATTATATATAACTATACATATATATATATAAAATTATATATAACTATATATATATATATATATATATATATATATATATATATATATATATATATATATATATATATATATATATATATATATATATATATATATATATATAGTTAAAGTCAGAATTATTAGCCCTGCTTATACTTTTTTTTCTTTTTCCCCATTTCCCCAAATGATGTTTAACAGAGCAAGGAAATTGTGTGTCCGATAATATTTTTTCTCCTGGAGAAAGTCTTATTTGTTTTATTTTGGCTAGAATAAAGGCAGATTTAAAATTTTAAAAGCCATTTGAAGGTGATTATTAGATTGATTTTTTGATTAATTGATTATTAGCCCCCTTAAGCTATATTTTTCCCCATTCTTTACAGAACAAACCATCGTTATACAATAACTTGTTATACCTAATTACCCTAACCTGCCTAGATACTTTAATTAACCTAGTTAAGCCTTTAAATGTCACTTTAAGCTGTATAGAAAGGTCTTGAAAAATATCTAGTAAAATATTATTTATTGTCATCATGTCAAAGATAAAATAAATCAGTTATTAGAAATGAGTTATTAAAATTATTATGTTTAGAAATGTGTTGAAAAATTCTGCTCTCCGTTAAACAGAAATTAGGGAAAAAAATTTACAGGGGTGCTAATAATTCTGACTTCAACTGTATATACATATATATATATATATATATATATATATATATATATATATATATATATATATATATATATATATATATATATATATATATATATATATATATATTTACTATTTTTCCAAGTGTATATAACTACTGTAAGAAATTACCAGCATTTGGTACATACTTTCAGTATTATCTTTGCTTGAACTGACTCAATCTAATCCTGTTTATATGAATTGAACCTGCTTCTGAGCAGGTTTGAGCTACCAGAACTGTTACTATGACAACAACTGTTTGATGAGTTTTGAAGAACGAAACGATCCTGGATCGTGTCAAATATCCAAATCAAGCTAATTGAGTAATCCACGTATGAAGAACGGACCCCAGACATGTGTCTTTACGATGGTGTTCAACAAACACACTGGAATCTCAGTGAATACTTGCTTCACAAACATAATAAATATGTACACATAACGCTTGAAATCTGTGCTTTTATATGAACCAAATGCACTTGAAAACAAAAGTTTTTCGGTTTAAGAATCTGTATGAAACGAACGTGAGGTACTGGCCATCCTGTCAAATGCACATCACATGACAGCAAGTACTCGAACGCCAACAAACTTGTAAACAAAGAGTTGCTGTCAAACAATAATAAATAAATAAATAAATAAATAAATACAATTCTGGAGGAGATTCACCATCAAGACCAAGTTGTGAATTTCTTCAGAAGACCAGAGCAATCTGATGAAGCATTATCCAGAGGATGCATCTCAGCCTGCCTGTCAGACAATTCACACTGGATAAGAGATCATCATCTTCAGCTTAACCTCACGAAAAAGAAAATGCTTGAAGTTTCTCCCAACCCGACTCTACATCATAACTTTTCAATCCAAATGGATGGGGCAACCATTACTGCATCCAAAACAGTGAAAAGCCTTGGAGTAACAGTTGATGACCAACTAAACTTCTCTGACCACATTTCTAGAAGTGCTCGATCTTGCAGATTCGCACTCTATAACATCAGAAAGGTCCGACCATTCCTATCTGAACATGCAGCTCAACTCCTTGTTCAAGCTCTTGTTCTCTCCAGACTGGACTATTGCAACTCTCTACTAGCCGTGCTTCCATCTAACTCTATCAAACCTCTTCAGCTGCTCCAGAACGCAGAAGCACGAGTGCTCTTTAATGAACCTAAAAGAGCACGTCACTCCGCTGCTCATCCATTTGCACTGGCTGCCAGTTGCTGCTCGCATCAAATTGAAAGCTCTGATGTTTGTTTATAAAGTGACTTCTGGCTTTGCTCCTTCTCATCTGCTCTCACTTCTGCAGACTTATTGGCCTCCAGAAACTTGCATTCTGTGAATGAACGTCGCCTTGTGGTTCCATCCCAAAGAGGGAAGAAATCACTTTCCCGAACTCTCGCGTTCAATCTGCCCAGCTGGTAGAATGAACTCTCTAACTACATCAGAATGGCATCAGAGTCACTCGCTGTTTTTTTCAAGAAACGACTAAAAACTCTATTTAGTCTCCACTTCCCTTTATAATTTGCAATTGTCTCTCTGGTTCTACCGCTAATTGTTTTACAAAAAAAAAATAAATGTAAATGTAAATGATAATGTATAGAACGGCCATAAATGAGGTTGGCATTTCTAATGTGTTCAGGTAGTTGCTAATGTGCTTTAAATGGTTACAAATACAAGAATGTGGCTGTGCAGTTGATTTGAGGTGTTCTGGCTCTTTTATGGAGGGGATTGTTGGCTATGTTTATTCTCTTTTGAATATGCATTTCTCCAGTTAAATGTGTTTTTCTTCATTGATTGTTGAAGAGATTTTTGGCTTGCGCTTTAATCTGCACTGGGGGATTTTATATATCTGGCCTCCTGTAGTCTGGGCAGAAATGATCGGCTGTAATCATAACCAGTGTTTTGCACATTCAGTTCTCATCCAAAATACAATTACTGACCTATTTGAGCTGGCATATCCAGGTCCCCAATCAACTCCAAGTTATCAGCCGTCCCTTAAGTTTGTGTATGTATTTTCAGCACATTTTCTGAATATAATTACCCTAGTAGCAAAGAATTCTGGCCCAGATTTGGCAAAAAGCTGGCACAGCAGGCATTCATCCGGCACTGGCATACAGCATGTGAGCCAAACATGGCCCGGATTTGGCAGAGGTGGCACCGTTTTTAAGGCGGCACACAAGATTTGGGCCAGATGAAAAACGTAGTATTTGGCCCAGATTTAAAAATTTGATAAGTGGGCCATGTGAGTTTGGCCAGTCTTGACCCACATTTAAAATACACTAAAATCCTTTTTGAGTAAAGAAAAAAAATTCTACCAATCAGGTCACTTTGAGAAAAAGCGTGCCCATAGTGTGCCTAAAGCGCATCACTCCATGGGTTTATCAATTTCATTGCAATCGTGACACACCAACCTATCTGGCCCAGTTCAGGCCCAGTTATGAGTTATTAACTTGGCTGAGACTTGGCCCAGATATGGTCTGTGTTTGGCCCTTGTCTGGAAGCCAGATTTGGTCCAGTCATGTACCGTAATTCACTGCGGCATGTGGGCCAAGCAAAACCTGATTGTGTGGGCCAGAGCTGGGCCAGAGAAATTTTGCTATGTGGGTACTTTAATATTGAAATAACCATGTCAATCACAATACAGCTTTGCCAGAAGAAATTTTTACAGCCCTTTCCAGATGCCTGATGTTACATCCTAATTTTCCTACTTTTACTACATCCTAAAATTATGATTTGTTTAAAGAAAAATTAGTCACCGGCCACTTTATTAGGTACACCTTACTAGTACTAGGTTGGACCTCATTTGCCTTCAGATCACAAAGGTGCACTATTGGATTAAGTTCTGGTGACTGTGGAGGTAATTTAGGTACAGAGAACTCATTGTTCAAGAAACCAGTCTGAGATGATTCTTGTATTATGACATGGTGTGTTGACCTGCTGGAGGTAGCCATCAGAAGATGGGTACACTGTGGTCATCAAGGGATGGACATGGTCAGCAACAACACTCAGGTAGGCTGTGGCATTGACACAATGCTCTATTGGTACTAAAGGGCCCAAAGTGTGCCAAGAAAATATCTTCCACACCATTAACACCACCAGCAGCCTGAACCGTTGATACAAGGCAGGATGGATCCATGCTTTCATATTGCTAACGCCAAATTCTGGTTTCCAGTTGTGTTTTTTTTTTTTTTTTTGAAGATGTTGTCATTCACTTGTTAAAGTGTTGTGAATGGTTGCCAGGGCATTGCTATGCAGTTGCTAGGGTAATCCGAGCAGTTGCAGGAGCACACCTCTCATTAGCATCAACAAAAACACATTCAAGTTTACAGCAACACACATCCAAGAACAACTCTTATGTCTGAATGCAATACTAGAGACTAAAGGCTTGTTCAGATCCTAAAGTATGACTGTAATCACGCTACTTGACCACAAGATAATAAGAATGACCCTCTTTCAAGCTCCACAGATAAAATGACCCATTTTGAGTCACCGTCACAGATTACTCCATTTATCTTTCTTAAAAGCAGACTTCAGCTCTGTTATTAAGACCCATAATTATCTTGGGCGTATCAGGTACACCAGTGATGGATAACATCATTTCGAGCGCCTCAATGTTTGGTAACTCTTCATGGTCAAACTTTCATTTAAATGTAAAATCCACTCTATTAACCAGTGGTGGAAGGGAGTACTGAAAAATCATACTCAAGTAAAAGTACCATTACTTGTAGTCCAGGTAGAGTAAATATAATAGTATTTCAAGAGTTCACACTTAGCTGATGATTTATAAAAGCTTGTTTGGCATGCTGTCCCGGGAGAGAGCCCCGAGCTCAAGGGCTCCTCGAGCCCGGGGCTTCCTCCCGTTGGCAGAGCGAGAGGGGAGCCTGAGCTTGGTGGATCTCAGAACTCCCCTGCTGCGGTAGCTAAGGGAACACAAGGGGTTAGACAAAAGCTTGATTGTTATGTATGTTGAATGTCTTTGGATGGTGGGAGGAAACCGGAGAACCCGGGGAAAACCCACCCGGACACGGGCAGAACAAACAAACTCCTCACAGAAACACCCACCGGTCCTGTGGAACCAGAGCTGGCAGTGTTCTTGCTGTGGGGCTCACAGTGCTAACCACTGGGCCGCCGTGCCGCCCAATCAGAGGTAAAGGAGGAGAATAGGGGAGGAGGGGGGTTTCTTCCAAACGAAGATAAAGTGGACTGAAAACTGTGGCTATTTATAGTAGCTTAGGGCTCATATGATTGGAAGATAGTAATTAGCAAATGCGAGACCAGCCGTGATAAATCATAAGCACGTGATCCTCTCGAAATTAGTTTATGAATAAACTTCACTTGTCGTAAATATTACTTAAAGTATGAGTGAAAAGTAGATCAAAAGTATTATGGTGTTACAAGCTGATGCGTTTACTTGTCATTTGTGCATGTGTGTGTGTAAACGTAACATTCTGTAGTGCACTTAGTCATTGCCCAACAGACACACAACGTCATAAGATGTTAATATTAGGTTAGATTTAGGTTGGGATATCAGTTGACCAAAATTCAATGTCTAGCCAGCGTCTAAGGACAGTTATTTTGATGTCCAATAACGATGTCAAATGACGTTGATATTTGGTCAATTTTAGGTTGTGTTGGAAAATGACCAAAATCCAACATCGAGCCAACATCTTAAACCAACGTCATATTGACATCAAATACTGACATTTATTCATCAGGTGTGACCAGACAAAATCCAACGTCTGACAGACGTCATAGTGATAACGTCCACACAACATCAAGCTGTAACATCATTAGATGTTAATATTTGGTTGGTTTTAGGTTGGCCGTTGGACATTGACATTGGGTTCTGACGTCAACCTGATTTTCATTATGACGTTATCTTGACGTCTTCTGCCTGCTGGGTATTTAAGGCATACAGTACACATCCGATGTCTTCTCATCAGTGACATGCATATGAACAATCTCTCTGTCAATGCATGTAAAGGTTTTGGACATCTTCTTGGACACTTTTACTGCTTCTAAACAGTTTGCTGCAATTATAAATCGCCCGGGTCTTGAGGTTGTTCATTATGATGTGATTTACCTTCTATGTGTGATTTGATTGGACAGGAATCACAGGACTGATTTTTTTCACCCGTCAACAAGAAAAAATAAAGTAGTGACAGCAGGTTGAAGGAAAGTAGTGGAGTAAAAGTACAGATACGGCAGTAAAAATGTACTCAAGGGAAAGTAAAAGTAGACATATTTAAAACTACTTAGTAAATTACTATTCCTGAGGAAAAACTACTCAATTACAGTAATTTGAGTATTTGTAATTAGTTACTTTACACCACTGCTATTAACCAACCATTAACTCAGATACTTGGCAAAATAAACTACTATCAAGCTGTTTAATAATAATTAGTAAGGTAGTAAGTTGTGTTTAGGTTTAGGGATTAACGATGTAAAATAAGATCATATTTTATAAGTGCTAAAAAACAGTTTAATAGGCAGGGGTAAATGGTGTGAATTGTTACCTAAACTAAACAGTTACCCATTTTATGATAACTAAAGCATTTTCGAATATTTAGTTCATCATTTATTAATCATTAAGGCCCAATCCCAATTCTGTTTTTGTACCCCTTCCCCTTGGCCCTTACAACTTCAAAATGTACACCTAGGAATTGGGACAGCACTACAGCACCTGCACATGTCTTCACATGTCATCGTGACCTCTTGCTTTATATTCATCTTCAAGAGATCTCTGAAGGCATATATCATGTTATCACAAAGATCTAATGTGACAATAAGATCATAACTGTACTGTGTATTTACACCGTGGCCATATTCATCCATGTAAACACATGAAAACAACATTAATATTATAGCAAACACTGTAAAAAACTCATTCTCAGCCACTAGACATTACTGACAGGGTATTTGAGTGTCATCAAGTGTAAGAATGTTGTTGGATTGCTATACAGGAGTTATGATTGGGGATTATAGATCATGTGCTCTGCCCAAGTGGCACGCGCAAAACGAGGGTTGGGGGTAAGGGGAAGGGCTAAGGGGTAGAATCGGGATTGCGCCTAACTCTACATTAATATACACTAATGTAATGTAATGTGTATTTTTATATACTGTAGAGCATTTATTGTGTATGGCCATACACCTAAAGCACTTTACAATTATGAGGGGTAGGGGGGAGGGGGGAGGGGGTCTCTCCACACCACCACCAGTGTGCAGCATCTACTTGGATGATGCGGCGGCAGCCACAGGACAACGGCAACACACACCAGCTATTGGAGGAGTGGAGAGACGGTGATAGATGGGGATAATTCAGTGGATAGGAATTATTGGGAGGTCATGATTGTAAGGGCCGATTGAGGGACTTTGGCCAGGACACCGGGGTTACACCCCTGCCCATAGGATTTTTTTTAATGACCACAGAGAGTCAGGACCTCGGTTTAACGTCTCATCCGAAAGACGGCGCCCACTGACAGTATAGTGTCCTCTTCACTTTTACTGGGGCATTAGAACTCTCACAGACCGCAGGTTGAGCGCCCCCTGCTGGCCTCTCTAACACCGCTTCCAACAGCAACCTAGTTTCTCATGTGGTCTCCCATCCAGGTACTGACCAGGTCTCCCATCCAGGTACTGACCAGGTTGTGGCACTAACCGGCCACTTTATTAGGTACACCAGTCCAACTGCTTGTTAACGCCAATTTCTAATCAGCCAATCACATGGCAGCAACTCAATGCATTTAGGCATGTAGACATGGTCAAGATGATCTGCTGCAGTTCAAACTGAGCATCAGAATGCTATAGAGCTGATAAAAATAAGCACTTGTTACAACCGAGGTCTGCAGAAGAGCATCTCTGAACACACAACACGTCCAACCTTGAGGCAGATGGGCTACAGCTGCAGAAGACCACACCGAGTGCCACTTCTGTCTGCTAAGAACAGGAAACTGAGGCTACAATTCACACAGGCTCACCAAAATTGTACAATGGAAGATTGGAAAAACATTGCCTGCTCTGATGAGTCTCAATTTCTGCTGCAAAATTCAGATGGTAGGGTCAGAACTTTGTGCAACAATATGAAAGCATGGATCCATCCTGCCTTGTATCAACAGTTCAGGCTGGTGGTGGTGGTGTAATGGTGTGGGGCATATTTTCTTGGCACATTTTGGGCCCATTAGTACCAACTAAGCATCGTGTCAACGCCACAGCCTACCTGAGAATTGTTGCTGACCATGTCCATCCCTTTATGACCACAGTGTACCCATCTTCTGATGGCTACTTCCAGCAGGATAACGTGCCATGTCATAAAGCATCTCAGACATGACAATGAGTTCACTGTACTCAAATGGCCTCCACAGTCACCAGAGCTCAATCCAATAGAGCACCTTTGGGATGTGGTGGAACGGGAGATTGGCATCATGGAATGTGTGGAATGTGATGCTATCATGTTAATATTGACCAAAATCTCAGAGGAATATTTCCAGTACCTTTTTGAGTCTATGCCACGAAGGATTAAGACAGTTCTGAAGGCAAAAGGTGTCCAACCCGGTACTAGTGGCCAGCGAGTGTACATCAGTATATGAGTGGTTTATAAAAACAGC
Organism: Danio rerio; assembly: GCF_052040795.2. Taxonomy (NCBI): domain Eukaryota; kingdom Metazoa; phylum Chordata; class Actinopteri; order Cypriniformes; family Danionidae; genus Danio; species Danio rerio. Next base: position 55,643,797 of record NC_141036.1, read on the forward strand.
CATAAATGCTGTAATCTTGACTTATAAGCAGAAGTTTAATGTGCTTAACGATTGCTGAGTAACGATATGATTGCACATTTCATCATTATTCAGTACTATAAGTATGTAGTAAATACAGTACTTAGTAATAAGAATGCAAAGATTTAGGCGGGATGTGGGCTATTGGCGGCTTGGATATTGAGGTGGGAGGGGGGTATTTTGGCGGGGGTGTAAGTAAATAATAAGTAAAGAGCTGTTAATTTCTTATGAACAGAAAATGCATTTGAAATCCCGTCAAAATTGAAATAGGGTTGTACTTCGATCATGAAACTACCTTAGAAGCAAGTGGCTGCAGTGTAGACAGCGTTTATAATGCATTTGAATCATGAGATGATTTTGAGGAGGCCGCGTGTGTCCTGGACGCCATTCACGTGGTGGATTTATTTCCAGAAATCCATTTTTCATATCTCCCAGCACACCATACAACACTTTACTCAGCACTTGAAGTCTCGCACTTCTCTTGGAGTGCCCGAGGGAAGATCTAAAGAAGACTAATGCAACATGACGATCCTCGGCGGACGAGCGAGGAAATTCAAGCGCTCCGGTCGCCTGTGCGTCGCTTTGATTCCTGATCGTGACAAATGTGGTAATTAGCATTCAAGTCGGGAATTCTCTATTCCTGCAGGTTTATAAGCAAGCCTGCTAAGTACAGCAGGGTCGTTTTCATCCCTGCAGCCATGCACTGAAATTTTTTTTCATTGGATTTACTACTTTTTTTAAGGTAATCGGTTGTAAACTGTTTATATGGGCTGAATGTGAAGAAAAAAATTAATTTAGTAATGTTCAAATTAATTTGTTTGTTTAAATTTAGCCCACATACAGTTTTTGCAACCACTCATTTTTTGTTTGTTTTAGTGTGCAGAGATACAGAAACCAGTGAGGGTGATTCACATGCAGGGTACATTATTATTATCATTATATTATTATTATTATTATTTAAATATAATCATCATCATCATCATTATTATTATCATTCTTTTATTTTTTTTTAAAAATTTATTATAATTATTTTTATATTTTTTTAAATTTATTTATTGTTTTATTTATTTTTTTGATATTTTTATTATCATCATTAGTATTATCACCATCATCATTCTTAGTACTATCATTATATTATTATTATTATTATCATTTTTTATTATTTATAATGTATTTTTTAAATAATAATAATTATTATAAATAGTATTATCATCATTATTATGATCACAATTATAATTATCATTAGTATTATCACCATCATTATCATTATTTTTATTTTTTTATTGTTATTATAAGTATCATTTTATTATTAATATTATTATTATTATTATTATTAGTAGTAGTAGTAGTAGTATTAGCATTAGCATTATTATTAGCATTATTATTCTTATTAATAATAATATCATCATTATTATCATCATTATCATTTTATTTCTATTCTTATTCTTATTATGTCGCCTCACAGCAAGAAGGTCGCTGGTTAGAGCCTCGGCTGGGCCAGTTGACGTTTCTGTGTAGAGTTTGCATGTTCTCCCTTCATTCACATGGGTTTTCTCCGGGTGCTCCAGGTTCCCCCACAGTCCAAAGACATGTGGTATAGATAAATTGGGTAGGCTAAATTGTAAATAGTGTAAGACTGTGGGTGTGAATGAGTGTGTGTGGATGTTTCCCAGAGATGGGTTGCGGCTGGAAGGGCATCCGCTGTGTAAAAATGTGCTGGATAAGTTAGCGGTTCATTCCGCTGTGGCGACCCCGGATTAATAAAGGGAATAAGCCGAAAAGAAAATGAATGAATGAATAATAAGTATTATTATAAATAATAAAAATATCATTTATATAATTATCATTATTATCATCATTATTATCATTATTTTATTTATCATTATTTTTAAAGTAATTGTTATTCTAATCATTATTAACATCATTAGTATTATCACCACCATTTTCATATATATTTTTAACTATTATTATTATCATTATCATAAATATAATCATTATCATTGTTCATTCGATCATTCATTCATTCCTTTTCTTGTCGGCTTAGTCCCTTTATTAATATGGGAAAACCCACACACTTTTACACACACACTCACATACACTGCGGCCAATTTATCTTATTCAATTCTCCTTTACCACGTGTCTTTGGACTATGGGGAAAATCGGAGCACCCGGAGGAAACCTATGGGGAGAACATGCAAACTCCACACAGAAACATCAACTGACCCAGCAACGTTCTTGCTGTGAAGCGATTGTGCTACCCACTGCGCCACCATGCTGCATCATTATCATTTTTTATTATTATTATTACCATTATCATTAATATTAGAACTAATATTATCATCATCATTATTATTATCACATTTACATCATCATATCATCATCATCATTATAATTATAATTATTATGTAAAGAAATGTGAAGAGAAAAAAAACTATATTAAAAACTGCATAAAATAAACAAATCCAGAACTTTCTGATTGATGTCAAAACCAGAACGTTCCTTCCACAGAATGCATTTATATATTCAGTAATCGCCTACAAAACACAACAACAACAGGAGGAAAAACAGGCCAGATAATTGGAATCTGATTTGGCTCCCGGTTGGGATAAAATACAGCCTGTCTTCTATCAGGAAGGAACTGACCTTCCTCTGAAACACAACACAGCGACTCCTACATGCAGATGTTCAGCATTATGTTTTTGAGAGACAGCAACATTTCCATGCCAAATTTCACTCTCTGCGAGCATTACAAGGCAAGGCAAGTTTATTTATATAGCACATTTCATACTCAATGCTAATTTAAAGTGCGTTACATGAACAAGAATAAAAGAAACATAAAATAAAAGGTGTTAAAACAGGTTTTAAATGAACGCCACTTCATGACCGCTTACCTCCGTGAGGACAGCTTTCCTGCTGTTACCAGTTTGTCCAGTGGCTCGTCATGTACGTCGGCAGACTTCAGACGCAGAGAGGAGTTGACAGGGTTCAAGTCCGGCAAAAAACAGTTCCAGAAAGCAAGTAAGTAAAAAAGGGCCCATGTCCACTGACTGGTACAGTACAGTACGGATCGATACAGGTCACCTTTATCAGGCTTGCATTTCCACAACCAAGGGTACCCTTTTGGTAGGCGTATAACGACAGAAAGTTTCAGTTGACGTCAGTTGTGTTTCAATGAACATGAGTTGATTATAATTGCAGATCAATGACAGTGCGAAATTGCCTACTGTAACATCTGCAACTACATTAAATAAATGAATAAACATATATGAACACATACGGACCCTTACAGTCTCCTATATGTTACCAATTACAGAAAAAACTACACACAGCAGACATTTAGTCCTTATTTGAGTTCAAAAACAACACACAACATAGCCCACAGTCCACAAACCTCTCATCTGTGTCTGTAATCTTCACCAGCATATGTAGCCTCTGTTAGAGAGTAATTCTGTCATCCTGAGTTCATAATAGTCTAAAGGCGATGGCAGTTTGTTCATGATTCATGTTGCTGAAACAATTTGCTTCTGTGTTTTGTTGGGCTTCTTCTTTGTTTGCGCTTTACTCTCACGCTTGTCCTTTTCTTTCTGAATGGATCAGATGACGGAGACACTTTAATAATCACACACACGTTATTATCGTCAGCTCAAGAAGTTCGTTATATCAAATATAGACGCGATTGCGAGCTCCCTGGTGAAAGCGAAAACCGCTCGCACTTTTAGATGGCCTCATAAAATAACAACAGGACACAGCAGATATTGTTCTTCTAGGCTTTGTGGCTGTTCATCGAGACACAACAAGGTTTGTTTGAGCTCGGGTCTTCCATGGGTCATTATAATTTGCCTAAAGTATTACAGTTTAATGTCTCGGCTGTGTTTAAAACATGGCGGTTCCTTTGTTTTCATTCTGGCTAGCTCCACACGAGATTGTGACCCATCTCTGTAACCATTCAGCGTTCAGCTGCATGTGTAGCTTCACCTTTTGGTACCCTTTCTTGTGTTTGATACCCTTTCAAAAGGGTGCCGAAAAAGTGGTACGTTGCCCTAGTCATGGATATAACTGAGGGCGCTGGTGGTGAGGGTAGTGTCGCGGACGCCGCCCTGTCTATTCTGCCACCCTAGACGTGGATATAACTGAGGGCGCAGGTCGTGAGGGTAGTGTCGGGGACGCCGCCCTGTCTATTCTGCCGCCCTAGACGCAGATATAACTGCAGGCGCGGGTGGTGAGGGTAGTGTCGCGGGTGCCGCCCTCTCTATTCTGCCGCCCTAGAAGCGGATATAACTGCAGGCGCGGGTGGTGAGGGTAGTGTTGCAGACGCCGCCCTCTCTATTCTGCCGCCCTAGGTCACCTCTATGGACGCGCCGGCCCTGCTTGCACATGATCACACAGAACAAAACTGTAGGCATGCAAAGATTTGTAGGTCTTTACCTTCTCTCATGTAAAATCACTTGGAGTTTCAATGAGATTTGGGGCTGGATGCTTGGCCATTGGGAGGGTGCTATCGCAAATGGACCTGTCAGACGCACGGCACTCACTTTAAATTAACGTTATTTTAGCAGAATAATGGGCCGATCACACTGAACGCACTCTTACGTTCTAAAAACGCAAGGCGCACCCCATTGCCTTTTTTGTTGACAAGAAAAAAGAAGCATGGTGCGATTTTTATGTTGCTAGGCAACGACTGAATGAGCAGGGTATTGTGCAAGTGTTGCTGTTGATATTAATATAATTGCAATCTTTAATAAAATTGTTATATTCAAGATAGGATTCGTACAGCTCCAGATAACTCAAAACAGCAACCCAAGTATCTCCTCCATCTTCAAAAGTATTCGTTGTTGTCTTGACAACACAAACATTGCAGGTGCCTCAACGGAAAACCCGCCTCTGCTTTCAGTTGATTAGAGAATGAAAAAGATGTGAGTGACGCAACGCACATTTTCCGCTTAGAGTTTACTTTTTTCAACTGCATGGGCACGACATGCAACAGCAAAAACGGGAGGCGCAGCAGGCGGCTAAAACGTGAGGCGCGCATAAGCAGAGAGCAAAATGCTTATATTTATTTATTTATTTATTATTTAATATTTATTTATTTATTATTTTTTGTATTTATTTATTATTTTCGTATCTATTTAATGTTTATTTATTTATTTATTTAATTTTTGTATAATTTTTTCTATATATTTATTTTTTAATATTTTTGGTAAATATTATAATTTTTATTTATTATTTACATTTTGTATTTATTTATATTTTGTATTTGTTTATTTATTATTGTGTTTTTGGTATTTTTTATTTTTGGCAATTATTTTTTATTTTCGGTATTAATTTAATTATTATTGTGCTTTTTTGTATTTGTGTTTTATATTTATTTATTTATCATTTTCTTGGATTAAAAATATTGATTTATTTGTTTTGTTTTTTGTTGATTTATTTATTTATTTTTTGTATATTTATTTATTATCATTTTGTATTTATTTATTTATTAAACGTGAGGCGTGCAGGGCACATAAGCAGAGCGCAAAATGCTTGCAGCCATTAGAAAACCATTCAAAAAAGGCGCCTCAACGCATAACGAACGTTGGTGTGATCAGCCCCCCTTGTCACTGGGTGACAAGCTGTTATAATACACTGAAAGCATTATGTAAATAATGTATATAATATGTAATCAATCAACAAACTTTTTACAGCATCGGATGTCATTCTCTTGCTGTAAAATCCTAGCACTCCCTTTTTTGTCTGCACCCTCGATTGCGCACGCATCCCGAATGTTTATAATCCAGTAATTCACCTATTGGTTGGGTTTAGGAAAGAACGAGGGTGGGTTGGTCGATTCATAAATCAGACATTCAGTGGCGTCTGGTGGATTTGCAAAAACAAAAACTGCAAAAAACAAAGCTTCAAGGACTTATTTGGGGCTCTCCAGAAATGTATACAGGGGTATGTTTTCAGAATGAGTCTGGGTTGGACAAACGTGTCATAACAGTCTTGTAAAAAGGGTCCATAGTGCGATCTGCCGGACGTGACACAGTGCTGATTCAGTAAAGGCACAGCTAAACAGATGTCTTTTAAGTCTTGATTTGAATTTGCCTACATTTGGTCATTTCCGCTGTTTTACACTATACTGTTCCTCCATCAGGCCTCTGGCTTCAGCACACCTGCCTGTTTTCAACACAGATCTTCAAACCGTGGCGCCGATTTATAGAGGAGATTTCAAGAAAAGTCCGCAGAGAGGAAGGGTTATTCAGCCCCGTCTGCTGACTTATGAGCTTTTGACAAATGTGACTCATAGAGGCATGTCAGAAAGTGAAATTGATTGCGGTGGCGTTTCATAACGCACGCAAGAGCCTCCTGGAAACCAGCAGCTGTTTGAAAGCACAGTTTATATTGGCCTTTTTACTGGCTCTTTGTGTTTTGTTTTGAGAGGTAAATTGTAGATTTGCTGATTAGCGACTGCAAGCGTGACTCACTTTTACCGTCTCACCGACCAAAACAAGCAAAGTCAAGATAATTAGTGTGCAGTTTTTTTCTCAACAAGCAATAGTTCACTCACATACTTACCCTTCTGTGAAAAAAATGACAAAATTGATGCTTTATTGTATGTTTTTTCCAGGCACTGGTTTATGATGAGGTCAAAGTCTAACAATAAATTTGGTAAGTGTCAAATCTGAAAATATGTAGGAAATAGTGACTGTAAAAAGCTTTTTGTTTGTTTGTTTTGTGCAAAAAAAAGGTTGCAGGACTTTAAAATACTTGGAATAAATTGTGAGTATATGGATAACTCTTATTTATTTGTCATTTTTTACTTTTTTGTATTTATTTATTATGTTTTTGTATTTATTTATTTATTATTTTTTGTATTTATGTATAATTTTTCTTCTATTTTTTGTATTTATTAATATATATATTTTATTTTTATAATGATTATTTTTGTATTATTTATTCATTTCTTGTTTTTTATTTTGTATTAATTAATTTATTATTATTGTTTTTTGTATTTATTTATTATTTTTGTATCTATTTATTGTTTATTTATTTATTTTTTGTATTTATTTTTTATTTAAATTTATTTTTTATTATTTTTGGTAATTATTTATTTTTATTTATTATTTAAATTTTGTTTATTTATCCTTGTGTTTTTGTATATATATATATATATATATATATATATATATATATATATATATATATATATATATATACAGTATATATATAAAGACACAGACAGATGTCAGACTGTTAACTCATTTTTATCATCATTTGCATGAAAGTGCAATTATTTACAGAGTAATAACAAGTATTTTAATATAACGTTTGTAAAACTAGGATGATGGTTCAATATGAATAGAACAGATCCAAGAACTGTCTATCCCAGTCAAAACAGTCGAAGTTTAGCGGGTCTCATGCTGTCATTAGCCAAAATATCTTGACAAACCACACATAAAGGTCGTGGTTCATCAGCTGGTCCTGTCCACGTAAATCCTAAACTCAAATACTGATCATCATATCGTCGTCTTTTGGGTTTAAGCCCTGAACTTGAAGGATTTGAATCGGGGGGTCTCAGAAACCGATCCATTGTAATAGCAGGCATATACCTGTATTGAGGGCTTGCCAAACAGAAGCGAATTCACAGCTGTGGCCTTCTGGGTAAAAAAGGTTTTCTTATTTTAGACGTATTTTTTTTTTTTTTAGCTTTGTTTAATTAAAACGTTTAAATATAATAAAAAATACATATAATAATTAAACTTAATAATTATATTTTTATTATATAATATTTTTTCCCGCGCCTCCCCTGACATGCTCTGGCGCCCCCCAGGGGAGGCGCTCCACACACTTTGAAAACTTTAATCATTACTATTGGAATGTAAAGAGACTTTCAACTAGCACAACAACAAATGTTTCTGAAGACAATCACCTACTGCACCTTTAAGGTTTTAGTTATGATACTCCCAAAATAATTCTGCAGAAATCCACACATTTTAACAACAATTCTCAGCAGAAATAGAAAAAAACGTCCACAGACTCCGTCTGGCCCTGCTTATAAGAAACCGAGCCCCTGTACAAAAAAAAAAAAAAAAAAAAATCCTAAAATCGCCCCTGATGCCTTACCGTAAATTTGGATCAGTGTAATGTGTTCTCGCTGAATAAAAGTGTTTGTCAGAAAGTTTTAAGTTTTGTATGTGTGTGTGTGTATATGTGTGTATATGTGTGTATATCAGGGGCGCCCCCAAGGGGTGGCCAGGGGTGGCCACGGCCACCCTTGTGTAAACTCTGGCCACCCCTGTGGCCACCCCAATATGATAGTTGCTGATATTATTAATTTAAATGTATTTACTTAAATTCACAATACTTCAATAAATAAATGAATAAATAAAATGCAGCCACTAAATTATTGTGGATTGATCAGCACCACTGACGAAGCTGATTCACTGAGATTGCACACTTTTTATTAAGAAATTATTTTTGAAACGAGAAAGTTGTGTTTCATCTGATTGAAAACCACAAATCCAAAATAAATAACTAGATGCATTTTGAAATCTGCTTTTCAAAATTTTGTTGGGTTTTGTTTGGTTTATTAATTCATTCCTTAATCATATTCATTATTCATAATTCATCAATGTTAGACATGGCATATATTGTATGTTGTACAAGAAATAACTTACCTGATAGAGGTTTTAGACTAAATATTGATTTTTATTTGGTTTGCACTTGTACTTGCGGAATAAATTACATTATTTCAAGAGTAATTATTGGAATTCATTAAAACGTCATTATTTCTTTTACCAAAAACAAAAATATAACATTACTCCTTATTCACAATATATACACAATTCATAATTTTTTTGTGTGCCACCACAAGATTTGTTGTGGCCTTACTTGGCCACCCCTAAGAAAATTTTCTGGGGGCACCACTGGTGTATATGTGTGTATATGTGTGTGTTTGTGCGCAAGTATGTACAGTCACAGTGCTTATGTCGAATTCAATTTCTCAAAGCAGAAAGTTAAGAAAGCAGGATCCTTTATTTGAAACTGTTTATGGGTTTTCACATTGCAAGAAGAGACAGACAAGCTTTGTGGACCCAGCAGCTCATGTAATATTCATGAGCTGTTTCCAGGGACGACTTCAGGTGAAAAGCTCGTTCGTTCACCCCCACAAACACACTCCTACACATTTACATATTCATCTGTTTTGCAAACGCTCCACTAGATTTTTTTTAACCTTGCTTTGACATGAATCAGCAGCATTTTACTTTGGAAATCACCCACTTATCGTTCACCCACGTTCTGCTGCACACACACACACATGCGCACACACATACGCACACAGGTACAACAGGCTTAGTTTACGTCGCAAACATTTGATTTTAGAAGTCAACCGTTGTTTTACTTTTTGGAGGGTCTTGAACTTGTGAATTCAGCAGCCAATCAGATTTGACATGACACAATTTTTCTATAGTGAAGTAGTCACATGACATTTAGAGCTCAGATGATTGGCTGAAATTGCTAAAGTACATTTATTATTCAAAACTCCATCAGGTTACTAAAGGCCAATTCGCACAGACCAATATATATATATACCATGTATCATACTTTTACTTTTTGGAGGGTCTTAAACTTTTAATTCTTGTCGCCTATCCAAGTTTCAGGAACAGGATATAATAACTTGACTTTTAGTAAATCATTTGGTATCAGAAGTGGTTCTTATGAAAGGCAAAGGCCTCTAAATTACGCTTATTTTACCAAAATAAAACATGATCATGCCTTGATTTTTAATTGTTTAATTAGGACAGTAAGGTCTGACTTTGCTTAGACTAAAGTCTTGTCACTGAACAGAAATAATGTCCAGTATAGAATATAAAATCATAGTGCAGTGGAGAAAGAATGAATATTGTGTCTGACTCCATCATGAGCTTGGAGGACTGCATCCACACATCTCTGCAATTACTTAAATCACTGATTAATAAAGTCATCTGGAATGGCAAAGAAAGTGTTCCTGCAGGACTCCCAGCGCTTAACAAGACTCTTTGGGTTCATCTTCAATGCCTCCTCCTTCATCTTACCCTAGACATGCTCAATAATGTTAATGACTGGTGACTGGGCTGGCCACTCCTGGAGGACATTGACCTTCTTTGCTTTCAGGAACTTCGATGTGGAGGCTGAAGTATGACAAGGAGCGCTATCCTGCTGGAGAATTTGCCCTCTCCTGTGGTTTGTAATGTAATGGGCAGCACACAGGGGTGATAGCGTTCCGGCACCACGCCGGATTTCCGGCGTACTGTGGCTGCGGGTAGGGTTGTGACGGTGAGGAAATTTCCCCACCGGTTAATCGACATGTGACAACACCGGTAATACCGGTATCACCGTGGGAGTGGGCATTTTTTCATCTCCTCTTTTTTTCTGCTTTTAAATAGCTTATAAATGCGTGCGTATAATACTTTCACTTTCAGTTTTGCGGGAGTTGCCAATTCGGTGTCAATTGTTTGAATGGACGGAAAGGAAACTACAAAAAAAAATCCCTGTTATTAAACAAAACATAGCCTAACTTTTATTTACATAACGAATAAAACACAACACTGCTACAGGCTGAAAAAACTGTGTAAGTTGGAACCATACAAATAACAAACGCCTTGTTATGTATTATGAGCTTAGTCCTTATGAACAATCCGTTTATAAAATACATTATTAACGAATTTAGGCTATTGAAGAATAAACCGAATATGAAATATGATCCTTGCATAATGATCACAAACAAGCGAGCACTCATTTTATATTTAAACTATATGAAAAAAAATTAAGAATTGGAACATTATGTAAAAAATCAAAGGGCAGGCTAAATAAAAGCGCCTCGTCAGAGCTAATCACCGCACATGTGTCAGTTTACAGCTTCTGGAGAGATCAGACAACCTATACAGATCACACAATCTCAATAAACAACATGTAGGCCTAAATGTATAAATATTTCGATAAGTATTGTTATGGAATATTTATAACTAAATGATCTTGCTTTTTGGTTTTATCGATACAGCTTTGATCTCTCTTACAAGCGGCAGTTACAGGCGCAGCATAAGGGCGTCTCACACTGTCAGTGGCGGAATACACACAGCACTGCCAAGACGTTTTATTTTTATTTTATTTGTTGCAGATTTGCGCGTTGTTCCTTTTAAAAAAAAAACTTTTATTTTTTAATTCTCTCAAGTTTAATGTTGTCTATCGAGTAACTGTCGAGTCCCTCGGATTGGAGTTCAGTGCGCATTAAGACTATTGACCAACCGCCCTGTAAGTTTAAACACTACAGGTCCACAGCTCTGGTGTGGTATGAATTACACGTTTTAAATGACAGCGAGACATGCTACGTTTAGTTTTTATTGTAAAATATACATTATAACCCAGTACACGGTAAAATAATGTTTAGAATGGCTTGTCTATTGACGGCGTATAGCCGTTAATTAAATATGCTGAGCATATTTTCATTAAAATTAAAACACATTAATACAAATTAGCCACCCTTTGATTTTTTTTCGTTTACGTATATTTTTATCAAACGAAAAATGCAATGAATTGTTAATTTTTGTTTTCATTTTATTCGAAATAATAGGCCTATAATTTATAGGCTACACAGCTCATATCTTTGGCTCCAATTGCGTTTTTACAGATATCCTACCAGTAGACTTTTTTTTGGCTCAAAGACATTTATGCCTATTAATTTCAGAGGTGCATTTTGACAGATTTCGTAAAGGCTTCAGCTATTCTACCTGTCAGCTGCACCTGCCTAAGTTTTGCAACTTGACTTGTGTTGTGGCTCGATGTCTGAATGAGAGAGAGAGAGAGAGAGAGAGAGAGAAATCAGTCCTCAGATTCGATGTGTGGCCGCACGTCTCAGTTACTTTATTGCAATTTTTAATATTGGCTCATCAAAATAAACTTTTCATATATTAAAAGCCGAAATATTGCCAGACAGAAGAAGCAACTTTCGGTTTTTGAAGAGAGCGGCCTCAGTTATAAAAGATGCGCGCATACACAGGATTCGATCTTTTTGGCCTAGACATTATGGATTTTTTTGACATTAAACACATAATCAAGTGGAAATAAGAACAGCTGAACTTCGGAAAAACTCCTCACGTTGCCACGATGTTTCTTTTTTTTAGTGCCATTTTGTGTGCTCGTGAATCATCTTTTGAGTGTAGACGCCATGTAAATAAAAGATTAATTGTGTAATTTAGAGAGCTTTATAAATTATAACGGATCTTTGTGAGATCTCTATGAACTAAGATTAGTGACGCTTTTTAGTGATAATAAGAGGAGCGTGCTTTGCACTTTCCAGGCTAATCCATTCAGAATTTGTATGAAACTTTCGTTTTCGGCACATATACGCTGATATGTTTTGGGAATGACATCTGCATATTTACGCTGGGTTTATTCTCGAAATAACGGTGAAGCAATAGACGGGACAAAAATATATTTCCCCCTTCTCCTTAAACAACTTAGTGTTTCAGCTATGAAATAGTTCAGTTTTGTATGTAGCCTAATGGCAAAGTGTTTATATTTAGTTTCGTTTTTTATTCGGCTTATTTAGAAAAACGTTTGGAGCATTTTTTATTCGTTAAAATTAAGTTTTTTTTAACGAACAGCGCCCAGCGGAAGACCATCATTGTCTGTTTGATCAGTTTGCCTTCTCAGATCATCACGACTTGCCTAAAATAAAAGATATAAAACAGTTCAAGTATAAAACAATGGTAGCTTAAACGTTAAAGAATGTGTGCTATTAGGCGCATAGTTTGCTTATAAAAAGCTTGCAGGACATCGAGGCGCCAGAGCAATCACTTGCATTTTTTCAGTGGGAGCAATTTAAAGTTATCCTTCATTTTTGCTCACAAAGTACGAGTAATACATCAAAAAACGTTACAGCGTTTTTATAAAATAAAGAAAACCAAAATTATGCGCTTTCTGTCGTCTGGTTTTTGAACAGGAGCGCTTAACAAAATGAAGCAAAATGTATATGCCTCACAGACATAATAAATATATTTATAGAAAGCTTTAAATTATTACTTAACGAAATAAAACAAATCGAAAACAAAAAAACTCCTTCATGTAATCCGTAAAGATGAATTTCTAAAGGCGAGTCCAAGAGGAGATTGCCAGTCAGGATCTTTGCGACACTGACTCAGAATAAGTTTATTAATAAATAATTAAGATATGTCCTTACTCTTTCCTCGACACATTCATTGTTATTTGTTTTTGCCGGTGCTTGGGGCGAGTTTTAGCTTATTGTGTGCGCTTGAACGCGGATTCACAGTAGCAGTTTTAACATGGAGTAACATGACATCTGACGTACAGATGACACTGGCACATTCCGGTGGCACGTCCGGTTTTCCACTGTCATGTGTCACTCGCTAGTGGCATGTGTAGTGACCTGTGTCACTCAGAGTGTCGCGCTGCATGTCACTGCAGTGACATCGACACCCGGCGAAGCTTATGACATTAATTAACACGAGCAAAACCATATTTAATCATTACGCGACTTTTAACCTAATTTATCGCGTCGCAAGTTAGTTTATTTGCTGAACTACTCCACGATGTTTTAATTTAAACGCATTTATTTTATGTATTCGTAGTCATACTTCCGTACGTAATATAGTCATTTGACAGTACATGTCAGTCAAATTTATTGTGGCATGCTTATGTATGGGAGGGGTTACACTTATCTGTTGTACTGTATATTATTGCATCCTGGCAGTTCCTTTGTTCCCTACAATACGGACTTCTCTATGTTTTTAATTCATTCGTTTATTTTATTATTTAATTTATTTTCATTTTAAGGTATTTTAAATAATATCCTTTAAAAAGTTATAATAAAATGCATGTTGAAAACTCATAACATATATGCATGTAAGATAACAGGTGTCATTTGCCTAATGATTTTTAAATATTAAAGCAAAGAGACTTATAAGATTAATGTGCTTATAACGTGCTTATACTGACACCTACTGGCACATGTCACAAGATCACTGACACTGGCATGTGTCACTGACATTACTGGCATGTGTCTAAAAAGAGCCACTTGACAATAATGATGATTAGGGTTACACATAGGCTGTTAATATATTTGGGCCCAGGGGCCCACAAGTTATGTGTTAAAAGTGCGTTGCATACATAGTACCCCCACCCCTACTCACCTCAGGGGCAAGGAAAAAAGTTCAGGCTCAGGAATTTTTTCCACTATCAGCCCTGAGCACAAGTGTCTAGATACCTCAGGCTGTTGATGTTGCCATCCACTCTGAATATCTCTCGCACGCCCCCATACTGAATGTAACCCCAAACCATGATTTTTCCTTCACCAAACTTGACTGATTTCTAAAAGAATCTTGGCTCCATGCAGGTTCCAGTAGGTCTTGTGCAGTCTCTGTGGTGATCGGGATGCAGTTCTACAGATGTTTCATCTGAAAAATCCACCTTCTGCCCCTTTTCTAAATGATCAACTAGAAGCCAAGTTATTATTTGTTGCTCTTACAACTGGGATCGACTATAAAAGTGGGTGGCACGGTGGAGTTGGCATGTTCTTCCAATGTTGGCGTGGGTTTCCTACAGATGCTCTGGTTTCCCCCACAGTCCAAACACATGCGCTATAGGTGAATTGAATATGCTAAACTGGTATGACTGTGAGTGCTAATGTGAATGTGTATGGGTGTTTCCCAGTGCTGGGTGTCAGCTGGAAGGGCATCAGCTGCGTAAACATATGCTGGAATAGTTGGTGGTGGCGACCCCTGACAAATAAAGGACTAAGGAATCACTAAGGAAAATAAATGAATGAACATATGGCCGAGATTGACTTGCTGTGCCACTAACTGTAGCTATAGTATGGGCTCTTTTATTTTTTATTATCAGGATCTATAACTATTTTTCTTTTTTTATTGTTATTGCTATAGTGCTTGGTGTGAACAAGCCTTTAATTCTGATGTTTTAATGAACTCTTTTCACAGTGATGTGTTTCTACTTATAAGCATCATATATATATATATATATATATATATATATATATATATATATATATATATATATATATATATATATATATATATATATATATAGGCGATGCTATACAATAATTTATTTGTGCATTTACATTAGATTATTAAGTACCAAAGCCAAAATTGGAACTAATTTAACAAGTTCACAGTCCACAGTATATACACACACACACACACACACACACACACACACACACACACACACACACACACACACACACATATATATATATATATATATATATATATATATATATATATATATATATATATATATATATATATAAGTATACTGCAATTCGTATGTATGTATATATATATATATATATATATATATATATATATATATATATATATATACATACATACATACATACATACATACACACACACACACACACACACACACACACACATATATATATATATATATATATATATATATATATATATATATATATATATTATATATATATATATATATATATATATATATATACATACGAATTGCAGTATACTTATATATACGTTTTTATGTGACATTTATATATATTACTTATACTTATATTAGCATACTGCAATTCGACTACAAAAGATGAGAGATGCCTTTCAGCTATCTTGCCTCTCATGTAAATGCACTCAAAAGGTTTGATGGATTTTTGCTACTGGAGCAAACTCTAGCCCAAAAAGATCATATTCATTCAGAAACATATTTAATGGAGAATCACAGGAACGTGAAAAGGGTCCATTGAGAAATTAAGCCCTGATGACCTGATTACAGTACAGTAACAGCTGGAAAACAGGAAGAGATCTAGTCTAAATCTAAAGCACCGAAAACACCAACAGAAAAGCTTAAAGTGCAAAACAGCAGAGAAACACACTTTCCATTCACCCCATAATTAACACCTCTGTGTTCCCCAACTCACCTTAAATTTACAAGTCAATCCTGTGCTCATAAGCGGCGATGATGATGATGATGAGGATGATGAATGTGTTCCGTACCAAAAAAAACATCCAAAATCCACATTTATAGCTTGACATCACACGTGTGTCACATGTAAATGACGATGCATAGTTACCTGGTTCGAGTCTTGTTTTTAAATTATTGCGATATGGCGCTTTAGAGGTGAAAGTCATAGTTTAAAGGTCAGTAGGGGGCAAAGAGCAGAGGTGTGTGAGCAGTTCTGATTGGCCCTGGAGCAGGGCGGAGCAGCGCAGCGGGGAGGGACTGAGTCTGAAAGAGGGTGGGGTTATGACAGGCACGCAGCGGGAAGGTGGAGCCAATGGAGGCGGCTGCTGCCGCGACAGCTGCCAGGTGGGACGGCATTATTCTGGTGGTCAGAGGAGAGCACAGATCTTTACCAACCGGCATCTTCACCTGCTGGACAGAGGACATGCTTTTAGTCATTTGTTTATTAGTAATATGTTAAAATAATAGTAAATAATTTGTTCAAATGTTAGTCATATGTTAAAATAATGTTTAAAAAAAGATTAAATGCAATTAAATGCATGCAAAATAAAAGTTTGTTTGGAAATAATTTATATATATATATATATATATATATATATATATATATATATATATATATATATATATATATATATATATATATATATATATATATATATATATATATACACTGTACAATGTATGCATGTATTTAAGTATACAACATACATTTAAATTTAAAATTACAATGAATGGGAAAAAAATCAGAATACAATTTTTTTCCCAGCACTAAAAACTACCAAATAAAAAACTAAAAAAATATATTTAACTCAGTTATTATATATAAAAGACATTAATACCAAATATTAACATAAAAACATTCAATAAATAATAAAAAATATATAAAACTAACAATAATAACTATTATTATTAATATAATAATAATAATAAAATAATCATTATATTAAAATAATAATTTTATTAACAATACTAGTAAAAAAACATTTCAGCAAGCACTTAAAACATAAATACAATATTTTTATTAAAGTTATATTATTATTTTAGCTAAATATTAAACTAAAATATTTAATAGCCAGACTGGGCTTCTTTTGAACAGAATATTTTGTCCAGGAGGGTAGCTCAAAATTTGAGCAACTTTTTCAAAGGGACTGCCTTTTTTGTTAGTTGTTAGTTTGTTGGTTATTTTTAACATAATAATTAATGCTAAATTATATTTAATACACAAATTTAATGCTAAATAATAACATAAAAAATAAAACAAAATAATAACAAATAAAGGAACAAGAAAAAAAATTATAAAATAAATATATATGATCTGACTACAAATATATTTTAAAAATCTCTTCAGAATAATTTTCATCAATCACTTTATAAATAGACAACAATTATTAATATTTTAGCAGAATATTAAACACTAAAACACTTAAATCTTAAATTCTGAAGAGTGATGATATTTATTTAGCATAAATTAAATGATTAATTAAATGGGTTGTAGATGCAATAGTCTGTGATGCCAGATTGGGCTTCTTTTGATCAGACTGAACCAGAGAAAAACCAATTGGGAGGGTGTTTATTAAGGAAATTTGAGTTGCTTATTTAAAAAGGACTGGCATTTTATGTTGGGTCATGTTATTATAATACATTTAAACCTTTTAAATTTAATTAAACAAGTAATTAAGAAGGTAGGGCTATCAACAAAAATAAGGATAACGTAATAATGTAACATTATGTTTCAAAGGTCATACATAATGTTTTTGCATGCTAAAATATTTCTGTGATATGTTTTATGTTGCCATGTTTTGTTCCAATTGATTTTTGTTGCCAAAATTATTCATTTGTAGTATAACACAACACTAAGATCATTATTTATAGTTATGGAGGTAAAAATTCTGTCAATAATTATTCTTTTGGCATAGAAACATGTGGGTGTTTGTTTGCTCTGGACACTTTTTAAGCAGAGATTTTTATTTTGGATGGAAATCTTCGACCCAATCTGGCAACCCTGGCAATAGTTCACAATGTTCATGTTTTTCCAAAGCAGCATGTGGTTGTTTCTTTCTGCGGAATATAAAACCAGTTTGAATACAACAGCAGATCACAACAGTAGTCCACATGACTGATGTCCTCTGAAGTCATATGATAGATATATGTGTGTGTGGAGCAGACTCTGAACATCTCTGAAACCTCATTTGTGTTCACATTCAGGCCTGACAGATGAGATGTGGCCGCTGTGAGCTTGAAATTGTGGGGAAAAAATAGCAGCATACAGGCTTTGGAACGACACGAGGATGAGTAAACAATGGCAGAATTTTCATTTTTGGGTGAACTATCGCTTCAATAAACGATCAGGGTGTGTATAATTCATCAGCTCGTGTTATTCAGCAGGAAAAAACAGTTTTGACGGTGGTTCATTAAAATGTTATGACTTCCTCTGTCTATTTTATTCTGCTGACAAACTCCGGTTAAACAAGTGCTGAAAGCACACTGCTATACACGACTACATGCACCACACTTTATAATAAATTCATTCATTAAATTTATAAAAAACTGACAAATATTTATGCTATATTAGAAGGATACAAAGTTAGCATTAGCTTTACTATAAAAGATCTGCGTGTCATAGTAGACAGCAATTTATCTTTTGAAAATCATATACCCCATGTCACAAAAACTGCCTTCTTTCATCTGAGAAATATCACTAAGTTACAAAGTATGCTGTCCATCTCAGATGCAGAAAAGCTAGTCCATGCTTTTATGACTTCTAGATTGGATTACTCCAAGGCTCTGTTTGCTGGTTATTCTCACGATTCTTCACAAGGCTATTTTACAAATAAATAATATGAATATATTATACATCATCTTATAAAATATATTATTCTATCATAAAGTAATGTGAATATACATTAATTATATAAATATCAATAAATAATATATATTATTTGTTTTGGATTTGAAAAGTTGGGTGTTTTTTTTTTTTCTAGAGAAATTTGTCTGGAAATCATTGCCCCTTTTGGAAACCCTGGCAATATTATCTTAACAATACTAAATATAGACCTTTTTCTTAGAACGCAAAATTCCCCATTACGCTTTGCGTGTATGCACAAGGAGAATGCTAAGCAGCTGATGCGTGTGAACAGTCACATTTGGACAGCTTTGAAACGATGGTTTTAATCTATTTTACCTGCTTTTATCATCTTTGAACTAATCCTGTTGTCGATCAGCGCCACCTTCTGGACTGATCATTTAAAAAATGAGATTAATGGGATGGAAAACAGCTGCTTTGAGGCATTTTCCACTCGTTGTCAGACGGCAACTGCAGTTTAAATGAAGCCTCGTCATCGCTAAAGTCAACGGTTTTCTTTTTATTTCAAATATATGACCAGTGGTGTAAAGCAATTAATTACAAATAATCAAATTACTGTAATTCAGTAGTTTTTCTCAAAAATTGTAATTTACTGAGTAGTTTTATAAATGTATACTTTGACTCTCCCTTGAGTACATTTTTACTGCTCTATTAGTACTTTTACTCCACTACTTTCCTTCAACTTGTTGTCACTACTTTTTTTTCTTCTCTATGTGGATTTAAAAAATCAATCCTGTCATTCCTGTCCAATCAAATCACACATATGAGGAAAATCCCATCATAATGAACTACCTCAAGACATGGGCGATTTATAATTGCAGCAAACAGTTTGAAAGCATTAAACGTGTCCAAGAAGATGTCTAAGATCTTTACACGCAATGACTGTTTAGATGCAAGTCACCGATGAAAAGATGACAGATGTTTACTGTATGATGACCAAAATGGCCTTAAATACCCAGCCGGCACATCAGATTGAGGTTGTACCCAAACATATTGGAAACGAAAATCTGGTTGACGTCAGAACCCAATGTCAGGCCTACTTCAATGTTCAAAGTCCAACCTAAAATCAATCAAATATCAACGTCTAATGATGTTAAAGCTTGACGCTGTGGGGACATTACCACTATGACGTCTATCAAACGTTGGGGTGGCCATACCTTACGAATAAATGTCAGTATTTGACGTCAATATGACGTTGGTTTAAGATGTTGGCTCGACGTTTGATTTTGGCCACTTTTTCCAACAACCTAAAATCAAGCAAATATCAACGTCATTATTGGCTATTAATATAACGTTGTCTTTAGATGCTGACTAGACAAAATTTTGGTCACTTGACATCACAATCAAAATCTAACCTAATATTGACGTCTTTTGATGTTGTGTGGCTGCTGGGCAAAAACTAGATGCACTATAGAATGTTACGTTTACACACACATGCACAAATTACTTGTAAACACATCAGTTTTTTACAACGTAATACTCACCACTCACTCTTGAGTACTTTTGAAAGGGCTACTTTTTACTCTTACTTTGAGTATTATTTACAACAGAAACTTTTACTCTACTTGCACTACATTTTTGGGCAAGTAATGGTACTTTTACTTGAGTATAATTTTTCAGTTCTCTTTCCACCACTGTATATAACCAACTCAAACAAATGTAATTCACCAAAATGTTTGACACACACACGTAGCCTGTACTGTCCCAATGACACACTGATACAATAACTGTGACAAAGTGAAAATATAGGCTAGTGTCATTTTGAAATGACAGAAAAACACACATCGTGGTAAAAATAAAAACTAAATAAAACATAAGCAACTCGCCATTAGAATAAACAGCAAATCAGCCAGCAGAATATCAGTAACAGACTTTTATTGGTCATTTTTGTAAATTGCATGACTTGCGTACTTGTAAAGTTTCATGCCAGTAATCTGTTTCGCTCTATAATGCAGTGAAGTATTGTGCGTGCTGTGTGTGTGTGTTGTAGAGCCGCTGAGCTAACAGCTGACAGGCTGCGGAAATACACACACACACACACACACACACACACACACACACACACACACACACACACACACACACAGTATTTCTGACGGCAGACACGTGAACTAGGAGAACATTTTTCTCTCGCGCTTGAACCACATCTGACAGATAATAACGGCTTTAACATACACCTTTCTAAGTTGCGTCACAAAAATACTCCTTAATCCATTAAAAACGCTATTTAAAACCCTTTTTCGGAGGGCAAATTACCTAGTGTAAACGATGTAAACGGAAGTTCTAACCATTCTATCGGAAGACGCTGGTTGCTATGGCGCCCTCCATGCAGCTGCAAAGAAAAAGGTCTATACAATGATTGAAATGATTAATGAATTATCACCACCGCATCGTCTAATTTAGTCTTTTAAAATATATTTCCCACAGAATAATTCCTCACTCTGTTTCATTCAGAAATGTCAGCTTGTCAGAGTTAAACGTGTTGTGAAATCATTTCATGTCACTGTAATTAAGCATGGCATCAATCCATCACGCAAGATCTGATTGTGAATCATTAAAGCTGAAGGAATATTTGCACCAGCGGCAATAAAACCATGACTGCTGTACACAGATGAATGTGTTGGCTGATGTATTAATACACACGCACACACACGCACACACACGCACACACACGCACACACACACACACACACACACACACACACACACACACACACACACACACACACACACACACACACACACACAGCAGAACGTACTGTCTGTTTGCTGGCTCCTCTCTGGGTTTTGGTGTAGGGACTGAACTTGGGTTTGGCTGGTTTTCCTGCAGCTCTGTCTTTATGGCGTCTGCTGCTGATGTGCTGATGATTAAAGACACAGAATGACAGATGTGATGAGCTGACAGACAGTTTACAGGCTGTTTGACAACATTCAGCGCTGTTATGAATTTTTCATAGCAAATAAAAACACAATTTGAAACAAGACTTTAGCTAACACTACAAGTAAACAACGGGTAATCATAACTTTCATTATTTTTAAATACATTTTTATTAATCATTCATTTATTCATTTTGGTTTGGCTTAGTCCCTTTATTAATCTGGGGTCGCCACAGCGGAATGAGTAGGATAAACTTTTTATTCGATGAGAAAAGATGCGCGTAAACTACGATGGAAACCCTTTTACCGCACAAATTCCAGTATGCGCATTAAAAAAGGTCATGTGATTTTTGTATAAGAGATCATGTGATGATCAAAATGTGTGTAAATGGACAAACCAGCAGGCTGAGCACATTGTAAAACATCTGAACTGTTATTTTGGTCATTCTAAAACGCCTTACCACTTAAGTATTAATGCTGTTATATTAATAATGACCTCCAGAATCAAGAGCGCTGTGCTCAGTGTCTGACACCTTCAAACCCACCCCACGTTCACTGCGTGTCAGGCTTGCCTTCTGTGGTGCAAGTCATTTATTAGATGAAGAAAAGATTGACGCAGCTTCCCCTACTGCAGCAAATTCCGATTTTACTGTTAATATTTGGTGCCAGATAATCAGGAAGTGACGATTTTGTTCGCTTTGACTCGTTGGATGGAAACGCTGCTTTTATCGCACATCTTTTATGCGATAATACAGTTTTGCGCGATAATACAGTTTTGCGCATAAAGTTTATACGCATTTTTGGATGGAAACACAGCTATTGTAAACTATTTTTAAACATTGGAAAAAACCAGATAATAATAATCACATTGTACATAAAACAAATATATAGTTTACATAACACGTGAAACATTAAAAATGTAAATAACTATATATATATATATATATATATATATATATATATATATATATATATATATATATACACAAACACTCACAGGCCACTTTGTTAGGTACACCTGTCCAACTGCCCGTTAACACAATTTCTAATCAGCCAATCACATGGCAGCAACTTAATGCATTTAGGCATGTAGACCTGATCAAGACGATCTGCTACAGTTCAAACCGAGCATCAGAATGAGGAAGAAAGGTGATCTACTGGGATTCTCACGCACAACCATTTCTAGAGTTTACAGAGAATGGCCCGAAAAAGAGAAAATATCCAGTGAGTGGCAGTCCTGTGGCCGCAAATGCCTAGTTGATAACAGAGGTCAGAGGAGACTGGTCAGACTGTTTCCAGCTGATAGAAAGGCAACATTAACTCAAATAACCACTTGTTACAACCGAGGTCTGCAGAAGAGCATCTCGGAACACACAACATGTCCAAGCTTGAGGCAGATGGGCTACAGCAACAGAAGACCACACCGGGAGGCACTCCTATAAGCTAACAACAGGAAACTGAGGCTACAATTCACACAGACTCACCAAAACTGGACAATAGAAGATTGGAGAAACGTTGCCTGCTCTGATGAGTCTCCATTTCTGCTGCTGCATGGATCCATCCTGCCTTATGTCAACAGTTTAAGCTGGTGGTGCTGATGTTATAGTGTGAGGGATATTTTATTGCCACACTTTGAGCCCATTAGTACCAAATGAGCATTGTGGCAACGCCACAGCCTACCTGAGTATTGTTGCTGACCATGTTCATCCCATTATGGCCACAGTGTACCCATCTTCTGATGGCTACTTCCAGCAGGATAACGTGCTATGTCATAAAGCATCTCAGACATGACAATGAGTTCACTGTATTTAAATGGCCTTCACAGTCACCAGAGCTCAATCCAATAGAGCACTTTAGGCATCTGGTGGAATGGGAGATTCGCATTATGGATGTGCAGCCGACAAATCTGCAGCAACTGTGTGATGCTATCATGTCAAGATGGAGCAAAATCTCTAAGGGATACTTCCAGTACCTTGTTGAATCTACGCCACGAAGGACTGAGGCAGTTCTGAAGGCAAAAGTGGGTTCAACCCGGTACAAATAAAGTGGCCAGTGTGTGTATAAATACACACACACACACACACACACACACACACACACACACACACACACACACACACACACACACACACATATATATATATAGTAAATTAAAATAGCTATAAGTTATCAGTCTAACTGTTTTGACAACACAAACATAAAAAACAGTTTTATTAATTAAAATATAATAAACAAAAGTATAAAACAAAAATTTGTTTTCAGTGAAACAGAATTTAGTTTTACTAATATCTTCATTTGTGCTATATTCTAAATAAAATTTGGGTCACACTTTATTTATTTTAAGCTCAATATACTACTAATAAGCTGCGTAATAATAGTTAGTAAGCTAGAAAGTGCTAATAAATAGTTAATATCTTAATAATGGGCAGGTATTAAGCCAGTAGTAAATGGTACAACCAAGTCAAATGAGTTGTATATTACACTGAAGTGGCTGAAATCCATATAATCTGACACAGAGTATATTGCCGGTGTCTCTTGAAATTCTGAGTGGCGTTCGGGTTCACCTGTTTGAGCTGCGTTTCTGAATTGACACGCACGTCGCAGGTTTCACAGTGAAATGTCTTGTTCTGCAGGCCGGTGTCTGCTGTTTTAGAGGCATCGGTGGGGAGTTTGCTCTTCTGCCCAGTCCTGGGGAAGGATTTGATGGAGCCGTTGCCGCTTCGAGCCTCCAGCATGGTTTTGTGTTTGGTGCCTGAGGAACGAAAACATGACAGGTTCAACACATTCATCATCCTAATGATACTCCTTCGCTACAGAAAAACAAAACTGCGAGGACTGGACAGGGTCTTTAACGCTCATGCATCGCATTTACAAGATGTTTTTGTGGAAAATGAAAGGGGATAGTTCACTCAAAAATGAGATATGTTGAAGAAAGCTGAAAACTGGTAACCATTGACTTGCATAGTAGAAAAACTATAGCTTTGGAAGTCAATGGTTACAGGTTTCCAACATTTTTCTAAACATCTAAGATAGCTCATTAAGGTTTTTTTTTATACAGGCAAAGGGTGAGTAAATGATCATCATCTTAATGATATGCCTTTGCTAGAGAAAAATAAAACCGCGAGGACTGGACAGGGTCTTTCCTGCTCATGCATCGCATTTACAAGATGTTTATGTGGAAAAAGATATGTGTTAAAGGGATAGTTCACTCAAAACTGAAATTTAATCACTATTTACTCGATCATTGTGAGTTCCTTTCTTTTGCTGAACACACAAAAAGAGACATATTGAAGAAAGCTGAAAACTAGTAACCATTGACTTCCATAGAAGAAAAACTATTGCTATAGAAGTCAATGATTACAGGTTTCCAACATTTTTCTAAATATTTAAGATAGCTCTTAAAGGTTTTTAAACAAGTAAAGGGTGAGTAAATGATCATCGTATTAATGTAACATATTAAAACTAAATCAGGACGACTGGACAGGGTCTTTACCGCTCATGCATCGCATTTACAAGATGTTTTTGTGGAAAATGTTTGTTTGCGTTAACGGATTGTTCACTCAAAAATGTCATTTACTCACTATTTACTCAATCATCGTGAGTTTCTTTCTTCTGTTTAACACAAAAAAGAGATACTTTGAAGCATATGTTGAAAACATGTAACCATTGACTTCCATAGTAGGAAAACTAATGGAAGTCAATAATTACATGTTTCCAACATTCTTCTAAACATCTAAGAAAACACATAAAGGTTTTTAAACAAGTAAAAGGTGAGTAAATGACTGTCATATTAATGATACGCCTTCGATAGAGCAAAACAAAACCACAATGACTGGACAGGTTCTTTATCAATCATGTTTACAAGATATTTATGTGGAAAATGTTTCTATGCATTAAAGGGATAGTTCACTCAAAACTGAAATTTACTCACACATTACTCAATCATTGTGCGTTTCTTTCTTTTGTTGAACACACAAAAAGAGATATTTTAAAGAAAGCTGAAAATCGGTAACCATTTACTTACATAGTAGAAAAACTAACACTATGGAAGTCAATAGTTACAGGTTTTCAACATTTTTCTAAATATCTAAGATAGCTCATAAATGTTTTTATACAAGTAAAGGGTGAGTAAATGATCATCATCATAATGATACACCTTCGCTAGAGAAAAACTAAACTGCGAGGACTGGACAGGGTCTTTACCGCTCATGCATCGCATTTACAAAATGTTTTTGTGGAAAATGAAAGGGGATAGTTCACTCAAAAATGAGATATGTTGAAGAAAGCTGAAAACTGGTGACCATTGACTTGCATAGTAGAAAAACTATTGCTTTGGAAGTCAATGGTTACAGGTTTCCAACATTTTTCTAAATATCTAAGATAGCTCATTAAGGTTTTTTTATACAGGCAAAGGGTGAGTAAATGATCATCATCTTAATGATATGCCTTTGCTAGAGAAAAATAAAACCGCGAGGACTGGATAGGGTCTTTCCCGCTCATGCATCGCATTTACAAGATGTTTATGTGGAAAAAGATATATGTGTTAAAGGGATAGTTCACTCAAAACTGAAATTTAATCACTATTTACTCGATCATTGTGAGTTCCTTTCTTTTGCTGAACACACAAAAAGAGACATATTGAAGAAAGCTGAAAACTAGTAACCATTGACTTCCATAGAAGAAAAACTATTGCTATAGAAGTCAATGATTACAGGTTTCCAACATTTTTCTAAATATCTAAGATAGCTCTTAAAGGTTTTTAAACAAGTAAAGGGTGAGTAAATGATTATCATATTAATGTAACATATTAAAACTAAATCAGGAGGACTGGACAGGGTCTTTACCGCTCATGCATCGCATTTACAAGATGTTTTTGTGGAAAATGTTTGTTTGCGTTAACGGATTGTTCACTCAAAAATGTCATTTACTCACTATTTACTCAATCATCGTGAGTTTCTTTCTTCTGTTTAACACAAAAAAGAGATACTTTGAAGAATATGTTGAAAACATGTAACCATTGACTTCCATAGTAGGAAAACTAATGGAAGTCAATGATTACATGTTTCCAACATTCTTCTAAGCATCTAAGAAAACACAAAGGTTTTTAAACAAGTAAAGGGTGAGTAAATGACTGTCATATTAATGATACGCCTTCGATAGAGCAAAACAAAACCACAATAACTGGACAGGTTCTTTATCAATCGTGTTTACAAGATATTTATGTGGAAAATGTTTCTATGCATTAAAGGGATAGTTCACTCAAAACTGAAATTTACTCACAATTTACTCAATCATTGTGCGTTTCTTTCTTTTGGGTAACACACAAAAAAAAGATATTTTAAAGAAAGCTGAAAATCGGTAACCATTTAATTACATAGTAGAAAATCTAATACTATAGAAGTCAATAGTTACAGGTTTTCAACATTTTTCTAAATATCTAAGATAGCTCATAAATGTTTTTATACAAGTAAAGGGTGAGTAAATGATCATCATCATAATGATACACCTTCGCTAGAGAAAAACTAAACTGCGAGGACTGGACAGGGTCTTTACCACTCATGCATCGCATTTACAAAATGTTTTTGTGGAAAATGTTTTTTAAAGGAATAGTACAGCCAAAAATGAATTTACCCATTATTTTCTCGATCATTGTGCGTTTCTTTCTTCTGTTTAACACACAAAAAAATATATTTTAAAATAAGCTGAAAACCGGTAACCATTTACTTACATAGTAAAAAAACTAACACTATTAAAGTCAATGGTTACAGGTTTTCATAATTTTTCTAAATATCTAAGATAGCTCATAAGTGTTTTAAACATGTAAAGGGTGAGTAAATGATTATCATATTAATGATATGCCTTTGGTAGAGCAAAACAAAACCACAAGGACTGGACAGAGTCTTTATCGTTCATGTTTACAAGATATTTTTGTAGAAAATGTTTGCATTATCTAAGGATAGTTCACTCAAAAATGTTATTTACCCACTATTTACTCACTACCTTTGTGAGTTTCTTTCTTTTGTTGAACACACACACACAAAAAAAACAAAGATAGAAGAAAGCTGAAAACCGGTAACCATTTACTTAGTTGCAAAAACTAATGGAAGTCAATAGTTACAGGTTTCCAACATTTTTCTAAACATCTAAGATAGCTTTTAAAGTTTTTTAAACAAGTAAAGGGTGAGTAAATTGATCATCATCTTAATGATACGCCTTTGCTAGAGAAAAACTAAACCAGGAGGACTGGACAGGGTCTTTACCGCTCATGCATCGCATTTACAAGATGCTTCTGTGGAAAATCTTTGTATGCTTTTAAGGGATAGTTCACTTAAAAATGAAATTTAAGCACTATTTTCTTGATCATTGTCAGTTTCTTTCTTTTGTTGAAAACACAAAAAAGATATTTTGAAGAAAACTGAAACACAGTAACCATTTACTTACATAGTAGGAAAACTAATGGAAGTCAATGGTTACAGGTTTCCAACATTTTTCTAAACATCTAAAATAGCTCTTAAAGTTTTTTAAACAAGTAAAGGGTGAGTAAATGATCATCATATTAATGATAGGCCTTTGCTGGAGAAAAACAAAACCGTGAGGACTGGACAGGTTCTGTACCGCTCTTGCATCGCATTTACAAGATGCTTCTGTGGAAAATGTTTGTAAAAGGGACAGTTCAGCCAAAAAAAATTTACTCAATCATTGTGAGTTTTTTTTTCTTCTGTTTAACACACAAAAAAGAGATACTTTGAAGAATGTTGGAAACGTAACCATTGACTTCCATAGCAGGAAAACTAATGGAAGTCAATGGTTACATGTTTCCAACATTCTTCTAAGCATCTAAGAAAACTCAAAGGTTTTTAAACAAGTAAATGATAAAGTGAATCATAATAATGATATGCCTTTGATAGAGCAAAACAAAACCGCAAGATATAGGGTCTTTATCGTTTATGTGTACAAGATATTTTTGTGGAAAATGTTTGTTTGTATTATACAAGGACAGTTCACTCACAATTTTAATTTTTCCACTATTTGCTCAGCCTCATTGTGAGTTTCTTTCTTTTGTTGAACACAAAAAAGAAAGAAGAAAGCTGAAAACCAGTAACCATTTACTTCCATAGTTGCAAAAACTAATGGAAGTCAATGGTTACAGGTTTCCAACATTTTTCTAAATATTTTTACGCATTTATATCATTTGTAAAAAGACCTTATTTTGTGTTCAACAGAAGACAGAAACTGATAAAGGTTCGAAACGAGTAAAGGGTGAGAAAATGATGACAGAATAATGCACATTTTTATTTTTATACTTTAAGTATAAAATTAAATGTTAAGTGTGACTAAATTTATGCTTAAAGGTGTTTGCTTGCTAATAGTTTTGAAGACATTGTTTGTGTATCCATTTTGGTACAAAACTAAAATCTGAAGTTAAAAGATTATAAATAGAAGCACTGGATCAAACAGAGAAGGAAAAGCAGCCGCTGTGACTGCTCTGGTTTCACAAGTATTTTATGATTCATTTTCTCCATAAGCATGTGTTTAAAACTCTTTCAGAAGTTCCAAACCGTGAAGCAAATCAAGCAGTTCCACATCAAAACATCTATCTGAAGCGAAACATGTTTCAGAGCAGGGGAAAAGTTCGGATGGATGTACTTTCTTACAACAGTTTGGGTTGGCAAAATATTGAAAGTCTCTAGTGCTCACCAGAGCTGTCCTCATTTGATCAAACGCACTGTAGAATTGTCAGATATTATTACAGTTTAGGTTTTTATTTTAAATGCTACATTTCAGTCATTTAAAAATTAATCATCATCATTATTACTGCAGTTTTCAGTGTCATGATTTTTCATGATTTTTTCTGGGGTGGTTTTAGAGGGCCAGACCGATACAGTTAATTTGTTTAAAAAAATAAATAAATGAAATAGTCGACTCAGAGTCAAATATATGAATCGAGTTGGGTTCGGATCTTTTGGCTGTATGTCAACATTGATATGGTACATCATCAAATATGTAGTTCCAGATCCGGTAAAACGTAAATGCTCCTTTCCCTTCAGACACTAGCAGAGGCGTGGGGGATCATGGGACTGATTATGACGCAAAGATGACGATCACTGACAGATGGAGATTTGGCTGTGGAGAATAAAGGGTTAAAGTTTATTTTCACAGCAATACATTAGTATAGCTGTCACCGACTCGATCCCAGTCATTCCCCTCGCTGGCCAGCAGAGGTCACCATCACCAGACTTCTAGCCATTACGTCATGCACAAACACTGATTGCCACACACACCTGCAACACATCACACTGATGAACAACCTCACACATATAAGCAGCTCACACACTCAGTCCTGTGCGAAGTCTTGTTCTGCCCTGTCTGACATTACTGAGCGTTATTCCTTGCCTGATCTCCCGTGTATTACCTGGACTGTATCTTGACCTTGCCTTGCCTGCCGCCTGCCTCGAACCTTGCTTGTACCCTTGACTTTGATCCACGCTGGCTGCCCTGAACCCAGCCTGCTGTTTTGCTTCTGAAACACGCCGCCTACCTCTGACCCATGCCTGCTATCACACTCCTTGACAGCCAGCCGCCAGCCCAGACCCATACTAACTATGTTTGATGTGAGTTCGCACGCAAGTGCGTATTGTATGATTGTGATTAAATAGATATACTGCAAATGGATCCCTCCATGTCAGACTCCTCGTTACAATAGCCAACCCAGTGCTGTGTTTGTTCCTGTCATTTTTCTCATTTTTGATACAATAACCTACGCTGCAATGCAGGATTCGCCAGTCATTTGCTATTGAAGGAGCAGCAGAGACTATGATGCAAGGGACGTTGACAGACTTTGACAGGGACTTTGTTAGTAACTGTAACAGTTCAAATGGACCAGTTTCTTCTTCCTCCGGATCATGACATGTAAGTGTCATTAAAATTGTTGCCTAGTTTGGTGTAGTTTGCAAAATGTGTTTTAATTGTGTGTTATAAGTTATATTTACCCCAAGCGGCTTGTAATCCCATATCGATTATAGATCAGTGCTTGTATTGCATTTCTCAGGTTAAATCTGTATGGGGCTGTTCACATATCACTTTCAAAAACATGTTTAAAACGTGACGCGTCCTTTACTGATTAAAATGAGTTTCTGAACTCACGATCCTCTGTCGTTTGTCTTTGTTATGGCCATATCAGTTGTTCCTACACACACGCGGTGCAGTCGGTTTTCAAAATAGTTCAACTTTAGCTACTGTGGAGTAGGGTTGTAACGGTATGAATTTTTTACGGTATGATAATCGTCTAAAACAATACCACGGTTTGACGGTTTCGCGGTATACGGTATTAAATAGTAATTCTAATAGCAAAGACCCTGAAAAGAATAAGAACACGTTTTCTGACTGAAAGGTTTTATTTCAACAAACTTTTGAAAGAACCATTTTAATAGAACTATAGAAGTCTATAGTTATAGTTATTATAAAAATAAACTGAAAAATCTCCCATTTTAATAAATTAAATTAGAAGGAATAAACAAGCAGGGTCTTTTAAGATTAGACAAAAATAAACTTAAACTGTCCTTCCTTATAAGCAGGATAAATGGGAGACCAAAAGTGCAATACCAAGTTTATGGCTGTAAACATGTATTTAAAGCGTTGTTTTTTTCAGTCTAGGTTGTGATGAAGAAATGTAAGCATGTTGAGATTTTCAGGACTTAATCTTGACCGCTGAGGTGAGAGAATGTGTCCACTTGTACAATGAACAAATAAAAAAATAAGAAAATAATAAATAATGTGTCAAAGTCCAAATAAACATGGTGCAAATCCTCAGTAAAAAAATAGATATAAATATTTACTATACTATAAATAGTTACATAACGAAACTAGATTCAATATGGAACATCCTTAGGTTTTATGTGCCAGCATGGATATGGTTGTCTGTGGATATGGATTTGGATATGGTTGTCTGCAATGCAGACAAACAGCTGCATCTTCATTTGTGTCTTTTGAAAACAGCAAGAGCAGCAGTTCGTCTTTGCTGTGTCACTGTTTTGTCATGTTTCTGTGCTGCTGTGCATGCAAAAGTACTTAGTATGAGAATTATTTCATGCAAAACTTTTTTTTTTTGCGTTTTATTTAGCCGCGCAGAAATGTATGCCTATCTCTCATTCCGTGTTGTTCAAAAAGCTCAGTGTTGGTCCACAAACAAAAGCGAAACCTATGCTTATTGGTTGTGATATAGCGAGTTTGAACCAATCTGGGCATGGAGGAGGGACAATGCATCAGTGTATGATGTCTGGTTTGTCCGGAGACACAGTGACGAGCGTTTCTTTGTCAAATCAGCGTTGTCAAATTTTGATGACGTAACTGCACTGATTCTGGAGCCTCTGAAAATCCACGTTATGTTATGTGATACAGCACTGGAAAGCTGTATCACAGCTTCTCTTCTTTATGCCAATCTTTGAATTGTATGAATCAGATCAGCGGATCAAAAGTTATTAAACATTTAAGAGCAATACTTATTTTTAGCCGCGGGCGGCTGTCTCGGTCTTTAAGGGTTAAAACCGTTGATATGCAATTGTTCATGGTATGATAATCGTGCACGTTCAAATTGTGGTAGACCGTCATACCGGTATATTGTTACAACCCTACTGTGGAGTAATACTGAATGCATGTTCATTGGGGTTAGGGTTAAGCGTAGAGAAATACACTGGTGTTTAACTGCAATGCTTTAATGAATTCCTGCATTGGGCTCTCACATACTTTCTGCTACTTCATAGCTGTGGTGGGCATTTCTCTCCATCTCGCCCTGAATGCAGTCGACCAATCACAACAGACTGGGTCGTTGGACCAATCAGCACAGATTAGCTTCATGCTGAAGAGGGGTTTGGGAACAAATGAATCGCTGAACAAATCATATGGGAGTCGCTGAGATAATTATGTAAAAATAAATGCAGATTATATGACAATGAAAGTGTATCAGCCCAAATATCGACACGAATATCAGCCTGTTGTTGGGGACCACCAAAACCAATATATGACCTTTTATAATGCAAAATAGGGGCTCTTTAAAAAATAATCAACTTTACACAAAGTATTTAAAAGACAAGCATCACAATATCAACTTCGTATAAACGCCACAGGGTTGTTTGTTTGCTTAATTATTTATTCATTCATTTATTTATTTATTTAATTTTTATTTATTTATTTATTTTTTTTTATTCATTTATTTATTTCTTTATTTAATTTTTATTTATTTGTTTTATTTATTTATTTATTTTTTATTCATTTATTTATTCCTTTAATTCATTTTTATTTATTTATTTTATTTATTTATTTATTTATTTTTTATTCATTTATTTATTCCTTTAATTTTTAATTATTTGTTTATTTAATTAATTATTTATTTTTTATTCACTTATTTATTACTTTATTTAATTTTTATTTATTTATTTATTTATTTTTATTCATTTATTTATTTATTTATTTATTTATTTATTTATTCATTCATCATTCATTCCCTCCCGGCGCTCTGAAATGTTAAAATTTTTTTCATCTTGTGGTGCCTGGAAACGTGAGCGTGACATATTGCATGTGCATCCCTTCCCATATAACTGAGCATGCATGAGACGCTATATGTGAAAGCCCCCTTTTGTTGACTCGTGCATCGTTTTTGTAAAGACCTGTGCATTGCAAGGCTCTGTTTGCGGTTGAATTTAGATTAAATAAATACTTGACCCGGGCTGATCAAAGAAGTCCAGGGGGCGCATGTGACCTGGTCTGATTTAAGCATTAACTCTTAAAATTGTTCTCTCGTCTTCAAGGAGTGTTTAAGTCCACTAGTCTAAAAGTCATGTGCTGTGGATAAGCTCACCGCTGTTATGCGCGTCCAGCTGTGACACAGAGTTCACTGCCACTTTACAGAGTGAGCAGTAGAGCAGACGCAGGGCTTTCTCATCCTCCGTCTCGGACTCTGGACTTGTCCCGCTGTGGTTCTCCTCTGATTCAGGCGGGACGGGTGTGCAGGAGGAACCGTCCTCTTCTCCTGATACTGAAGCAGACTCTGTGGAGTCAGTGCTGGGGCCAGACGCTGGGGCCGAAGGGGGTGATGAAGGGGCCACGAGAGCTCCTGAACCTTCACCTGCAAAACAATCAGTGGTGAAAACAGTACTAAAAACCATACTCAAGTAAAAGTACCATCACTTGCCCCCAAAATGTCGTGCAAGTAGAGTTATCTGTTGTAAATATTACTCAAAGTATGAGTAGAATGTAGCCCTTTTAAAAGTACTCAAGAGTAGTGAGGATTACACTGTGAAAGTCTGATGCGTTTACATGCAATGTGCATGTGTGTGTGAAAACGTAACATTCTGTGGTGCATTTAGTTATTGTTTAAAGCCATTGCGGTCATCATACAGTCGACATCCATCATCTTCTCATCAGAGACATGGGGCTCTATTTTGACGGTCCATGCTCAAAGCTCAAAACGCAGGGCGCAAATGCTTTCAGGGCGTGTCAGGACGCGTTTTTGCTAATTTAAGGACGGGAAATCTGCCTTGCGCTTCGGCGCATGGTCTAAAAGGGTTGAGTTTATTTTCTTAATGAGTTATATGTGTGTTTTGAGAATAAACCAATTAGAGTCTCATCTCCCATTCCCTTTAAGAGTCAGCTGCGTCGCGCCAAGAGCGCATTCGCTATTTACAGGACGCAAAGTAAGTCTAAGTGGAAAAAATGAGCATTTCACAATCAAACAGTTAACAGTAACAGTTTTTAACAGAAAACTGTTAAACAGAGCATCTACTGCGTGAGAATGAGAGATAATGGATCTACTTTCACTTTCGCTCGTGAATAGGGAAACCTTTATGCACAGACATCAATTAGCCTATAAATAAATACTTTTGTGTGTTAAGCGCAAATATTCGTTTCAAAACTATTTCTAAATTCAGTTCTAATTTCCAGCAAACGAATAAATGAACAATAATAACAAAATGAGCTCAAAAACCTGAGTTACATCCTAAAACACATGATGTGCCCCATATGGTCTAAAACCTGACAGGTGGGCAAATCTAAGCTTGTTTTTAATAAAACAAGTATAAATATGGATATAATAAATAATACTGATAATAATAATAACATTATACAAAAGCAAATTGTTATGAATGAACTGAAAAAGCCTCCCGAGATGAAGAAGACATAAAAGCAGTGATTTTTTATATTTATGTAGGCTAGAAAATAATATGTTTTGTAATATTTTAATCCTTTATATTTATATTCTATATCTATCCTTATCATATCCTATATATATCCTTAATATTTAAATTTTTTCATATGTAAAGATATTTGCCTGTTGCTCTCTTGTGTGTATTAAGCAGTGTGTAAGCGAGGCGCGACTCTGTGCTGGAGTTTAAACCAGGTTAGTTTTGGTCTAATGAAAAATCTATTATAGTTTCTCAAAATAGCATCGCGCCAGCGGTCCGCCTCAGAACGCCTTCCTTTTTAGCCCAGAACGCCTATGGACGCACAAATGAGCGCTAATGCATTTGCTATTTAAACAGCGTAGCGCAACCCCCAAAAAGACTCTTGCGCCAAGCTTAAACTACCAAAAGACTACTGGGTCAAGCCTTGCGCCACACTGCGCCGGGTGTATAGGGCCCATACAGTCTAAACCAGGGCTATTCAATTAGTTTGTCATAGGGGCCAGTTCATGAAAAGCATCCCAAATGAGGGGCTGGAGAGATATGACTTGCAATATGAGTGATGACACAACAGCATTTAAAAGCCCACATGTTGTATTTTTGCTCCTTAAGACAGCAACGATGACTTTTTCTACATTAAAACGTTAATATATTGTGTTTTGAAACTTCATAATATCACAAATGTTGTATTTCAGAGCAAAACAAAAGCAGCACATTGCTTATGTAGGCTTCTTCTACATCCAGAGACATTCATATGTTATGTTTTGAACTGCGTTACAATTATGGAAGGAACGACTATAGTTTTTGGTTGTACGATTATAGTCTGAATAATAATCATGGTTTCACAGTTATCATGTCTAATGTTACAGTTTTTCTCAGTGGCTTTGGTGCATTTCTCACAACACTATTTACATTTGCACAACAGTTTATGCATTTCTCAAAACAATTAGTACAAACTGCAAAACCTAGTTGATAACCTGCAAAAGCGCGTCACATGCTCAAAATGGATAGTTCATTCCTCAAAAGCAAGTATTTATGTCGATGAAAGTGTCAGTGTCATTAAGAAAAGAAAGAAAAGTCCCAACATCATTGTTTATGAACAAGACAGTCAAATGGCTTAGTCATGTTTTCATTATGACAGTTTAATCTGTAAAGTTTTTCCAATGAAAAAAAGTCAGATTTTGGTGACACTTCCTGAAAATGCTCAAGACAGCACTATATACTATTTGCACAGTGAAGGATTCGGATTTCTGCTTTATAATCCGCCTCATCATGGACCACCGTGTATTCTTTTCATTATCTTGTTTCTCAGTATTTAACTGTGAATTGATTTTAACTAATGAATAAGTTAAAACTGCTTAATATATGAATGTTCAGTGCATTTGCCTGTCTCTTTATATTTATTTTCAGAAGCCATCAAACTAGGTCAGAGGTCACGGAGACATTGAGTGGAGCTGAGGACTGGAAACAACTGTTTCTATTGTTATTTCTAGGAGTTAATACTGTCTAAAATGTCTAAAGTGATTTTGCTATTTTTAGGGTTAAATCTTTTAAAATGATTCTACTTTTTATTCAAGATAGACTTTGTGTAAGAATATAACTGCCTGAATGTAGATAATACCAGTTTTAACCAGTCTCGATAAAGACGGCTGACAGTACACTCAGCCTTGGATAAGCAACAGATTATACTTTATGTGTGTGTGTTCTATTTGATTGTTGATCCGTTTCACAGGTCTGGAGCCAGCTCTAATCAGTCTAAGGGATGTGTGACGTTTATGCTTAAGATATTGTTCAGAATATACGCACAAACCCCACGTGGAAATGTTTCTAGTCTATCTGTGTTTTAACCAATCAGGTTAGGACACCTGTATGTGTGACGCAGTTAATGACGTTATGTGAGAGTATAATTGTTATGGATTGGTGAATGTAAGCAGAGCGGCTTAGGAACTCATTGCGAGTGTTGAAGCTGGCTTCTGCGAATGAAACTGCAAAATATCTTCAGTAAACTTGATTTATTTATTTAAATCTCTGACTCCGGCTCTTCTTCATCTACCAGACTGGTCATTCTTTGGGTCAAACTGTAAACTATCCCTACAACAGCCATTTGAAAACTACAGTAAAGTTAGACATCACTGCATTTAGTGAGGTATCTGAGTACAAGACACTGAATATGTATGTTTCACATTTTTTCTGCATTTGCTCTTTATAATTCTAATATATTCACAGCATTGTGCAAAATTATGAATACAGCCTTTTTTACAGCAAACAAAGTTCCTTTGGGTAGAGCTGTGCACAACTGTAAACAATATTGCAGAACATATTGGAACTGAACCTACAACATTCACAGGTCAGTGAATCATTCATGAAATTGTTCAATAGTTTTGTCTGTAATGACTCGAGTAATGAAATGAGGACTATTCGTCTTATATGAAATGACCATTCAGCATTTACAAATTTAGTTACAGTTTTTCTCAGTGGCTTTGGTGCATTTCTCACAACACTATTTACATTTGCACAACAGTTCATGTATTTCTCAAAACAGTTAGTCATTTGGTCATATCCTAGTAGCAGTTTCTCATTCCTTTCAACAAACTGCAAATGCTTCTGGACATGCATCAATTGCTTTCATACAACTCTCTGCTGTTTATAACATCATTTGCTTATGTCATGTCAGTGAAAATGAACTAAACCTGTAAATGCTGAATAGTCATTACATATAAAACTAACAGTCCTCATTTCATTACTCGAGTCATTACAGACAAAAAATGTTGAACTTGATGTCAAAATCGGTCAAGCAAACTTTATAAAAAAAATTAAAATCTTTGTTTTCCTGAAAATGTTGCAGGTTTAGGTCCAGTATGTACTGCAATATTGTGTACATTTGTGCACAGTTCAACCCAAAGGGAGTTTGTTTTTTGTAAATAAGGCTGTATTTATTCTTTTGCACAATGCTGTGAATAAATTAGGATTATAAAGAGCAAATGCAGTAAAAATGTGAAACATACATATTCAGTGTCTTGTACTCAGATACCTCACTAAAGTGATGTCTAACTTTACTGTAGTTTTTCAAATGGCTGTGCAAATAGTATACAGTGCTGTCTTGAGCATTTTCAGGAAGTGTCACCAACATCTGACTTTTTAGCATCGGAAAAAATTACCGAGTAAACTCATAATGAAAACATGACTAAGCCATTTGACTATCTTGTTCATAAACAATGCTGTCAGGAGTTTTCATCTTGATGATTGTGACACTTTGATTGACATCAATACTTGCTTTTGAGGAATGAGCTCTTCATTTTAAGTAATTGATGCACTTTTGCAGGTTATCAACTAGGTCTTGCAGTTTGTACTAAGGGTTTAGAGAGATGCATTAACTGTTGTGCAGAAATGCACTGGTGTTGTGAGAAATGCACCAAAGCCACTGAGAAAAACTGTAATTTTGACTGACATGACATAAGCAAATGATAATGTTATAAAACAGCAGAGAGTTGTAGAAAAGCAACTGATGGATGTCCAAAAGGATTCGCAATTTGCTGGAAGGAATGAGAAACTGCTACTATGATGTGCACAAGTGACTAATTGTTATGAGAAATGCATGAACTGTTGTGCAAATGTAAACAGTGTTGTGAGAAAAGTGAAAGGCACGAACTGTGAAAGAAATGTGGAAGGCGCGAACACATCGCTCCATTTGTGCACGCATATTGGCATATATTCATACATTTGAAATAACAAACTTATGCGTGGAAAAGATGCGATATATGAACAGCACGCTGCTATAGTTAATCCAGTGTGTGTGCATATTAGCCTCAGTGTATAAGCTCGGAACCTTGAACTAGCACACAGGCGGAATAACTTTGTTTAGTTGCAGCAGTTTCATTCCGTGCAACAGAAACACGCCGTTGAGAAGCCTTTAAGCTTAAGTATCCAACTGTTTTTGGCTGCTCGCACCACTCGCTTAATGTCAGCTGACTCGTGCTCTGTGCTCATGCTGTATTAAACAGACGTCTGTCACTTCAGAACTATAGTGGCCGTTTTTCGACTGAACTAAATTTCTCTTTGATGTCTTGGCCACACTATTTGAAGGGCCAGAATAAATTGCCCCGCCAATTGAATAGCCCTGCTCTAAACAGTCTCTGGGTCACTGCGTGAAACAATTTTGGACGTTTTTTTGTTTTAGATTTTTTGTTTATTCATGTTTATTTTTTGCTTATTGAAGTTTATTTACAGTATTACTAACATAAATATTTTACTATGTAATATTTTTATTTAATATTGCTTTAAAATGTAAAGAAATAAACTTTTAAAGTATCTAAATTCATTAATTTTCTATTCAGCGTAGTCCCTTTATTAATCAGGGGTCGCCACAGCGAAATGAACCGCCAAATTATCCAGCATGTGTTTTATGCAGCGGATGCCCTTCCAGCCACAACCCAACACTGGGAAACATCCATAAACTCTCATTTACACACATACACTATGGACAATTTAGCTTATTCAATTCTCCTATAGCGCATGTGACTGTGGGGGAAACCGGAGCACCTGGAGGAAACCCACGCAAACACGGGGAGAACATGCAAACTCCAAATAAAATATGCCATCTGACTCAGCTGGGGCTCACATCAGCAACCTTCTTGCTGTGAGGCGAACTTGCTACCCACAGCGCCACCATGCAGCCCCTTAAAGTAATTAAACAATTATAAATAAATAAATAAATAAATAAATACATTTATTTTAAATAAATTAAACCTTTTTTAAACAATGTTTCTTTCTAATAATTAATTTTACATTGTGTATTTATTAAATGTATTTGTATCATTTATTAAATCAAATTTATCAAACTATCTTCTTGGACAATTCTTCCAGATGGTTTGCTGCATTTATAAAGCGTCCATGTCTTGAGGTTGTTTGTGTGTTGCTATTTAGTTTCTATGTGCTAATAAATCAATCAATCAGTCAGTCAATCAATTTGCATGCTGTATGTTCTTTTCCATATGATCCAAAGAGGGGCTCTGGGATAAATAAGAGACTCTACTTAACGGGTCACCTGAATAGAAGGACATAATTCGCTATCGATTGAGTCCCTGAGGTCTGAAATGAAGAGAACCTGGTGTATTACTGTACAAAGAGTCCCCAGTCCTCAGACATTGATCAGAATGGCCTGCCAAAGCCAGAGCTCATCTGGGGTGAAAATCACATGCAGTTTATCTTATGCTGGTCGCAGGAGGTAATATTGGCTTGTGGCACCACTGATCTCAATATCTGACAGTTATTTTCCAGCACAAATCAAGAAAGTCTGCAAGTCCAGTCTCGGTTTGATGGAATAATGCGCTCATGTATTATTGACTACAGCACTGAAGGAGCTTTTAGAGGTCATCGGGTCATCGATGACATCAGTGTTTGTGTTTATGTGCATCTGCTGCATATTTATTCATCCACAACACAATCCAATAGCCATCCATCTGGTTGACAGTTTAATGTGTATATAATTTTAAAAATCTGATTTGCGTTTGCTTCTAAGTAGTTCGTGGTGTAGGACAGTGCGGTGCTTTTATCAGTTTCAATTGAGGCTTTATTATTAAATTTACATTTTATGTTTATACTGGAAATGTAAAAAATGGTTCTTTGTATCACCCCATACTTTACCTCTTATACTTTAATAGTTTTCTCATTTTGGGGGTAAAAATTAAATGTTTATTCATAATAATGAAATCATTTGTATGAAGAAAATAAAAAATAAAAAAATAAATATATGTATATATATATATATATATATATATATATATATATATATATATATATATATATATATATATATATATATATATATATATATATATATATAAATTATTTTTTTTGTTTTGTTATATATTTATTTCTTTAGTGTTATAGTGTTTTTTATAGGTTATTTATAGGTTATTTTAAAGGTCACTGGTGTTGAGATGTATACGTACATAAATACATACATGTCTATATATATATATATATTTTTTTTTTCTTCTTATATATTTATTTCTTTAGTGTTATAGTGTTTTTATAGGTTATTTATAGGTTATTTTAAAGGTCACTGGTGTTGAGATATATATATATATACACGTGTTTATGTGTGTGTGTGTGTGTGTGTGTTTGTGTGTGTGTGTATATACACACACACACACACACATACACGCATATATATATATATATATATATATATATATATATATATATATATATATATATATATATATATACATATATATATATTATATATATATATATATATATATATATATATATATATAATAAAAATATATATATAAATAAATAAATACACACACACACACATGTATATATATTTATAAATATATATATATATATATATATATATATATATATATATATATATATATATATATATATATATATATATATATATATATAATAAAAAAAATATATAAATAAATAATATATACATAGGGCTTGACATAAACACCTGCCAACGCACCAAATGCGGGTAGATTTCAGCTGTGGGGGGTTAGAAAGCTGCTATTTTAAAGGCACCTAGTTTATCTCTTTTTTAAGATTTAATATTAATATTATAGTTCTTCTGAGTGTGCCAGTTTAGTTTCAGTCCAAAACAAAGTTCAGATTTGTTTATTATAATGTGTTATAAGTGTCATGTTGGGGGTGTGTACACAGCTCGCTGTTTTAGGGGCGTATTGCTTCACATGAAATTTAGTTTCGAATTCCTGCCAAACATAACAAGGGGGCGGAGCCAAGAGCTCCCCTGCTCTGTGTTTGGCAACAGACAGGCAGACAGAGAGAAGCAACATGAGAGTGAGAGGACCAGCATTCAGCTGTACATGCACGACTCGAACACAGACCAAGCAGAGAGTACACAATCATTTCTGTCTATAGTTTTACAGCCAACTGTGTGCTAGTTTAAAGTTCCGAGCTTGTACACCGAGACTAATAACCACGCACACTGAATTAACGTTGACTGAGGCACCAGATGCGCCGCTCAGAGCCGCGACACGAAACACCAGACACGCACATTCGCATGTTATTTAAAATATTGCACTCTGTGGCGCGGCAGAAATATGAAGTGTCCCGAATCGTGGCTGACCGCCACAGACTTGAAGCACCGTTGTGCGCACCCTGATAGAAACCTATGTTTAGAATTCTAAGTTGCATGGCGCTGTGTGGTGCGACGCTGAGCTTCTGGTGTGCGACCTGCTGGCAAGTTCGTTATTTTATTACCAGTGGAGGGACACGCATGAGGCAATGCGCTTGCACTTTCCAGCTGCACCTAGTTAAGGCAAGGCAAGGCAAGTTTATTTATAAAGCACATTTCATACACAGTGGCAATTCAAAGTGCTTTACATAAACTCGTTTAAGAACATAAAAACAAATAGTAAAAATGATTAAAAACAGATTAAAGAGAGTTAAAACAGATTATAAAAGAATGAAAAGAAAAAAAAAACATAATAGTATGATCTGTCGGACGTAGCACAGTGCTCATTCAGTAAAGGCAAAGCTGAACAGATGTGTTTTCAGTCTCAAGATCACAGGGACAGGGCCGGCGCATCCATAGAGGCGACCTAGGCGGCCGCGTAGGGTGGCAGTATAGAGAGGGCGGCGTCTGCGACACCTCCCTTACCACCTGGGTCCGCGACACCTCCCTCACCACCCGCGTCCTCAGAAATATTCGCGTATAGATGACAGAATAGAGAGGGCGGCGACAGCGTCACCTCCATCAGCACCCGCGTGTCCTCATTTATATCCGCGCATAGGGCGGCAGAATTGAGGTCCGCGACACCCGCGCGTCCTCAGTTATATCCGCGCATAGGGTGGCAAAATAAAGAGCGCAGTGTCCACGACACCTCCCTCTCTCAGCACTTGCGCGTCCTCAGTTATATCCGTGCATAGGGCGGCAGAATAAAGAGCGCAGTGTCCACGACACCTCCCTCCCTCAGCACCCGCGCGTCCTCAGTTATATCCACGCATAGGGCGGCAAAATAGAGAAGGCGGGGTCCGCCAGTCCGCGACACCTCCCTCCCTCCCTCCCTCAGCACCCGCGCGTCCTCAGTTATATCCGCGCATAGAGTGCCGGAAAAGAGGTCCTTACTTTATTACACCTTACTTCATTTTCATAACCGGTCACTTTCGTTTTCACATTGGGGTTGAGGGCGGCGTGATCGTCCTCTGCCTAGAGCGGCAGTTCCAACACAATCTCACGGCAATTCGTAACTTTTTCATTTACTGGCTAATTCGTATGAATTCGTACGATCTAATTCGTACAATTTAGTACGATTTGCTTATCCCCCAATGACGGTTGGGGTTAGGGGTGGGGTCAGGTGCCACGCCTCCTTTTTAAAATCGTACCATTTCGTACGACTGAACTCGTATGAATTCGTACGAATTAGCCACTAACCTGGCAAAACGTAAAATACTTACGTTTTCTCGTGAGATCAGGCTGGCAGTTCAGCTTGCTCCGGCCCTGCACAGGGAGCTTCTTTGACAGCAAGAAATGCAAACAAGTGAAGCTTAAGGCAGACACAATGCAAAGTACACGTGTTTGCAAACCTATATTTACAAACAATAATTCCAATTAAAGTGATCATGTGGTGAATGTTGATCTTGTGTTGAGCCCAATGAGCCTTACATCTAAAAATAGAGCAAGGGTATGTTTACATCACCCCAATATGACGGTCTATACACTATACCCACACACATGTCTATCCAAAAAGTAGATTTTTCAGCATTGGTGCCCTTTAATGTCTGTGAGAATCAGGGATTAAACGG